>NW_028251122.1:0-53097 GCF_964263255.1 Lissotriton vulgaris | reverse complement strand
TTGTTTTTATCATTCACTTTGAAAGTTTTTTCACCTGGAGGGAAGAAGAAAAAGGGATTGTTTTACAAAACACACTTGATTTTTGTATGTTGATTCACTGGTGATTGTTTTATTAGGCACTTCGAAAGTTTTTGCTCTTTTTCTATTGCTTGACCAACTACAATTAGGATAGATTCTGTCTTTCAGTACTTGCTAAAATGTATTTCTTTCTACATGATGTGTTTTTTATGGTGTTGTTTGGACGCGTCTGTAATATGTAATATGTAGTAGAGGTGCATAAAGATCAAGCTCCACCTGCTTCACAATTACAAAATTGTATGAGGGAAGTTAGTCATTGGATGGGTGGGCATTGCCTTACATTGAACTCTGATAAAACCGAGGTAGTTATCTTTGGCAACCTCCGAGCCACATGGGATGACTTATGGTGGCCGGTGGAAATCAGAGACCTCCTGAAGCCGGTAGAAAAGGCAAAGAACCTTGTGGTGTTAATCGATAACAAACTTACCTTTTATCAGCAAACTAATGCAGCAGTGTCAGCTGCTTTCTACCTGAAAAGAAAACTGAGGAAAATTATACCCTTCATCCCTTCAGACCGTAGGAGGACGGTGGTAACAGTGTTAGTGTAGATTACTGCAATGGCCTTTATCCTTGGTTACAGAAGCAACATTTGAATACAGAATGCCGCTGTTAGGCTCTTGCTGGATGTACCAAAATATCAATCTGTTTCAGATGACATGCGGAAACTCAACTGGTTACCATTAACTCAGCGCATCAAGTTTAAAGTACTTTGCCTTGCTTAGAAGGCACTGAACAATATTGGGCCAGAGCCACTAAAAAGGCTGTTTGCATGGCACCATCCAGGTAGATGTTTAATTTCTACTAACAAATACAAACATATGGGGAGAGCCTCATCGACTCTCCACACCCAGACGCACTGCGTTATATGGATACCGGATCCAGTCATTTTTTTCCATTTTACCATTGTTCAAATTAATCCAATTTAAATCCAAATTTTTCAATTTTTATCAAACTTTAATCAGTTCTTCTTCTCCACGTTATTCCATATTATGTTTTAGGAAAACTTCTCATATTTTCGTATGTCCATCCGGACCTTTTCGGAAATACGATCCCAAATCAAACAAGTGTTCAAAGCAGCATTTCTTTATTTTGAAAAACCCAATGCATTTCGGGCTTATTACGAGCCCTTCGTCAGGGGTAACTGTAAGGCAACAATTTAAAAAAATACATTGTTACTAAGGTTGTTGGGTGCGTAATTAAATCAATAGTTCATTTTGCGCATGCAACATTATTAAAAAACATATATACTAAGAATAACATTTTATCACAATGAAGTTGAACATAATATGGAATCCCTATATCCCGTGTAAATTATGACCACCCTTTGTCCTAAAATATAAACAAAAACAGCGGCAGATAATATCAAATATTTCTCAGGCTTTCTTTCCTATACCGCCCGTTTACTTCATCCTATTCAATTGTGCAATCGTGCTGTGTTGACGAGCCTTTGAAGCAGAGTGCATGTTCTTTTCAAATATAAATTGCTAAAACGCTTTCTGTTTCATACTTGCATCAAATTCAAGTGTATTTAACATGCCCACATTAAACATCCAGTGTATTAAACTTGCTCTAATCAAAGGAAAACCCCATTGCACGCGTACCTGCTCGCTACTTTATCTCCTAGCAGTCAAAAACCGCTTTCATCTCCAGTGAACCGGAGCCTTCTTTGTGGCGCGCATTTAAACTACCGGAGCTCCACCCTTTGCCCATTACGAGGTAATTCATTACCTAGTCACCTGTGTAAACTAAAAAGCTTCAAAACTTCAATCCCCATAATCCATTGTATCGAGTTTTAAATAAAACATGTATTCCATTAACTCTAAAACGTTGCAAGCTCATATTTATACCACAACCAAAGTCCCGTTGCCATCGTCCTTAAATGTTGCTGAGAACCAAAGTACGTGGAGTTTTCAAACGTGTTTCTATTTTGCTTAAAACTTCTTCCACTTGACGGGTGCAAAAACCAGCGGGGGGCATGAAAGTTACAAAATGAATGAGGTGGTATGCACACCATGTTTTTTCACTCTTTTCTCTCGAACAGTCTTTCACAAACTTAACTTGTCGCGTGCTTGAATGAGCTGTGCTATGCCCTGAATGCACTAAGTAAATACAAACATATGGGGAGAGCCTCATCGACTCTCCACACCCAGACGCACTGCGTTATATGGATACCGGATCCAGTCATTTTTTTCCATTTTACCATTGTTCAAATTAATCCAATTTAAATCCAAATTTTTCAATTTTTATCAAACTGTAATCAGTTCTTCTCCTCCACGTTATTCCATATTATGTTTTAGGAAAACTTCTCATATTTTCGTATGGCCATGCGCAAAATGAACTATTGATTTAATTACGCACCCAACAACCTTAGTAACAATGTATTTTTTTAAATTGTTGCCTTACAGTTACCCCTGACGAAGGGCTCGTAATAAGCCCGAAATGCATTGGGTTTTTCAAAATAAAGAAATGCTGCTTTGAACACTTGTTTGATTTGGGATCGTATTTCCGAAAAGGTCCGGATGGACATACGAAAATATGAGAAGTTTTCCTAAAACATAATATGGAATAACGTGGAGGAGAAGAACTGATTAAAGTTTGATAAAAATTGAAAAATTTGGATTTAAATTGGATTAATTTGAACAATGGTAAAATGGAAAAAAATGACTGGATCCGGTATCCATATAACGCAGTGCGTCTGGGTGTGGAGAGTCGATGAGGCTCTCCCCATATGTTGTATTTACTTAGTGCATTCAGGGCATAGCACAGCTCATTCAAGCACGCGACAAGTTAAGTTTGTGAAAGACTGTTTGAGAGAAAAGAGTGAAAAAACATGGTGTGCATACCACCTCATTCATTTTGTAATTTCTACTAACGGCAGGTTGATTCTGGTACCTAAAAAAAACTTTGTACGGCAAATTGGGGAGGCCGAAGTATAAGCTATTGTACAGCTAAACTCTGGAAAACTCTCCCAGTTGATATACAAGCGGCCAACTCCCTCATTACCTTTAAAAAAAGTCTGAAAACCTGGTTGTTTAACTAAGTCCATTGAATCTATGCTCTTTCTTCTTCTTCTGTCATGGCTACTTAGGTCCAGCACCAAGACACCTTCGGGTATTCGTGCGCTTTAAAAATCATATTAACATAACATATGTGTGCCTTAAATCTTGTAAATAGCATTATTTACACTACAGACACGATAAAAATAAACATCGGTATCAATGTTCTGAAGTATCCAAGCATTTTTCATCCCCAGCCTCATTTGCCTGCCTGTTTTTGTCCTGCTTACTAAGAAAGGCATAATGGTAGAAATTTAAATTGCTTCCTCAGTTCATTTTAAATACTAGAGAGTGGTTATTATCATGCACAAACCCTGACAGAGCCCAAGTGTGTCACATGCAGATAATTCACACAAGTTCATATTTCTTGGAGCTGGCAAGATACTGAGTTAAATCTTGTGTACTCCTTGTGTATATTGTCTGTCGCGTCTGTGATATTGCAGATTTGGGTTTCTCTTTCAAATTTTCAAGTTATTTTCCATCAATGTAAATTCTAATTCAGAGCATTTGTAGTTGTTCTTTGTTCTTCAGCGATAGGCAGTTCCTGAGACAATAGTACCGCTCCTTGGCATTATTCTGATCGCTGTCTCAGTTAAATAATCTGCTCTTCACAATAATGTCATAAATGTTGTAGCCTATTTGTTAAGAGTGTTTCTCACTTTCATATTGGAACTTTGAGCAAGACAATTTAGAGGCAATTCATTAAATGTTGGAGGTTTCAATTCAAAATATACCAGAAATTTTGGCGGTGGGGCAAAACGATAAATGGTGGGCTGGGGGCCTCCATGTACTTCACAGGGGGGCCCCCTCAAGTTTTGTTATGCCACTGAATTAATCAAGCCTCCCCCAAATTCCAAATGACTTTGTAAAATTGGACAAAAATATATGTTATCCAATAATTCTATTTTCTTAAAGAAATATCTCATTATTGCCACATTAGAGATGATGACAACAGAAACAACAATACCTGTTGATCACTTCCTTAGACCCTTCAGACTTTTCTCCTCTAACTCTGTGACCACCAACCAATCTAGACCCAAGCAATCAAGCAAGGGGCATCTAAAATATTAACGATTGTCTTCTAGAAATGAAGCTCCTGTGCGCACCTGTCATTACCTCAGAACAAGAAGTCTCTGACCTAATGTCACATACTGAAAGCTGACAAAGGCATATGGCATTTAAATCCTTTAACAAGTAACATTGACAGAAAGTAAAATATCCAATAAACATTTTTGAGCACAGTTGTATACTTATTAGTATTAGGATTTCTCTAGCAAAAATAGATGTAATTTGTTTTCTAAATTGTTAAGCATGATACAAAACCCCTTCTTTGCTTAATATCACAAATCTAAAAAAAAGAACTAGTGTCAACTCCCTACTTCTTTGATGAGAACATGAAAAAAACAGAATTTGTGTGCCCACAGAACTCTAAACCATTCAAGAAAGGTGAAGAGTTTTGGCCTTCTTTTAGAGAAGTAATTATTACATGACCGCTCACTTCTTTGCCAGGACTAAATTAGATTCTTATTTCTCCCAACCTATCCTCTCTAATTTCCTTAAAGTCATTAAGCCCTCTTTCCATACTGGTTCAAACAAATGAATGCCCATTGTACAGATCCAACTTGCTTAAAATTATGTTAGGACTCCCCATTCTGAAAAAACAAGAGTGCATCCCAAGGCTTTGAATATGTTCTGCCCTCCATCTTTTCCGTCAACATACTGGAAAGGTGTGTGGCGACCAAGCTCTAGCAACATATAATTGAAAATGACATTTTTTCAAATAAGATTTCTGGTCAGGAAACAACACAGTCACCTACCAATGGTAAGCGGTACTAGAGAGAGGTAACTCCTACCTTTTCATCCACCTGGACCTTTATGCAGTTTTTGGCACAGTTAATCCATTAACTTCCTAAAAATTCCTAAGCAAATAAAGTGAAGGTCTTCATCTAGTTTACATCTGAACTAGAAAACTGATGGCCGTTCATAAAAATAGCAAACTCTCTTTTTGACAATGCTAGACTCAAACAGGGATCCCCAAGTATGCATTCTTTCTTTTACTCTCTTTAACCTGTACATTGTAAATGTATTTGAGCTTATATAGCGCACAGCTACCCGCAGTGGGTTTCCCGGCGCTTGCTTAGGGAACCCGTCCTGGTATTCCCCTGTGAGATAGCCCCGGCAGGGTATCCACAAGGTGAAAGCCAGGCATCCCGCCGCGAGGGGCCGTTGTGGAGATTAAGCAAGCTATTGCCCAGAGTCGCAGAGTGTGAACCCGTGAGTCGAGAAGGCACCGGAGCGAGAATTATCAAGTCAGTGGAATTTTTAGCCCAAGACCCGCCGAGGCGGGAATTGAACCCTGGTCCAGGGCCGATCTCAGCTTCCGGGTCTGCCGCCTCTAACCCCTGAGCTTCACATTCCTTTCCCAGACCCCAAAGGACATACATTTTTGAATTTCACTCTACCACCTTAAGTTAAACTCTCTAAATGGAGCTCTTCCTAATCTCCTTGACCAACTTGCCAACTCATGTTAACTCATGGCTCAACACGCTTAGTAAATTGGATTTTCTTTTAAGTTCAAGAACATTTTTATTGATCATAAAATAAGGCATCAATATAAAATAAAGCAAGAGAAATGAGGGAGATAAGGGGAGGGGAATGGGAGACAAAGAAAAAGGAATCAGGATAAACTTTACAAAAGATTAAATAGCAAAAGACTTATCATGGGCAGTAAGAATAAAAATGAGGGATATAATAATTATACATCAAAAGCAAGTGCGAGTGAGGACAAAGCAGATATTAATGCAGAAAAATAAAGGAAATGAAAAGGGTATCAGGGGGTTTGGGAACTTCCTGCTGATCAGGCAGTGGGCGAAAAGAACGAGTCACACAGTTATCCAAATACATTGTAACAGGGAGCCATAGGTCTGCACGCTTGGCTGCCAACTGGGCACGGAAAACAAAAGCAGTATCAAGCCTGTGATTATGACAAACATTGTACCACCATGCTTTAAAAGAAATTTCAGAAGAAGTCTTCCAATTAGTAGTAATCTGTTGGATTGCAACAGCCTAAAGCAAGTCAACAATGCGGACATGTAGATCAGTCCCCTCCTAACAGGGAGAGAGGCTCCCTAGAAAAAGATGAGTGTGGGACAGGGGAATGCGTATGTGGAAAATCACATTAATTTGAGCCCAAACCTGCAGCCAAAAATCATGTACATGTTTGCAAAGAAATAGCATATGAAACAGAGTAGCGTGAGGTAAGGAGCAGGACCAGCAAGCGTCTGAAACAGTAGAGAATCGTTTGTGAAGAGTGAAAGGAGTATGGAGCAACCTGTTGTAGATGAAAAATAAGGATTGCGTCAAGGACGCCGCTCTAGACGTTTTACAAACCTTTGTCCATATCCTGTCTCACAGAGATATTGGCCAAGACATAGCAAGGTCCTGTTCCCATTGC
Organism: Lissotriton vulgaris; assembly: GCF_964263255.1. Lineage (NCBI taxonomy): Eukaryota > Metazoa > Chordata > Amphibia > Caudata > Salamandridae > Lissotriton > Lissotriton vulgaris. The sequence goes on along the minus strand of NW_028251122.1, from coordinate 46,509 downwards.
TCCTCCACCCTAGACTTAGGACTAATAGATGTATGAGCATGAAGATGTGTGTAAATAATGGAAGCTTTAGGAGTAGCATGCAAGAGAGAGTGAAGTCGGAGAACAGGGTCGGGAGAAATGGAGGGGGATGGCGTCTGCATGAGTCGTGTGTAAATCTCCATGACCGCTGTTTTAAGTAAAAGGTACTTGGGAGCAAAGGATTAGGGTAGATCAAAGGGGTATCAGAGGGTATGAAAAGGCCGAAAAGTGGAATGTAAGAACAACTGCGAAATCCAGAGCAATCCTCTGATCCTCCAGGACTTCCAGGAAAAAGGTCTATTGTGAATTAAAAGATACTTGTTATGCCAAATGGTGGACACGAGAAAGCCAGCAATAGGAGGAGGAGGGGGAGGGTTGGAGGATAGAAGGAGCTTGACAGTAAATTTATGAATAGGAGTGGGAATGGAGGAGGGTTTGCGTGAGAAAGAGATGTACTCAGCGAAAGAAAATGGAGAGAGGAAAAGGGGCTCAACCTTAGTCCACAAAGGGCAGGGGGATGCGGGATCTTGGAACCAAAAGGAAGCTTGACGTAACAAAAAGCCCTTTTGATAAGCTGGAAAGTTCGAAAAATTGACTCCACCTTCAGAAGCAGGGCAAATTAGTCTGGCAAGGGACATTCTGGGTTTCTTGTTATGCCATAAGAAAGAGGACAGGATCGAATTAACTTTTTTAAAGAATTTAGCTGGGATAGAAACAGGGATATTAGAGATTGTGTAGAGAAGTATAGGGGACAACATCATCTTAATGGTGTCGAGACGACCGCACCAAGATAAATATAGAGGATGCCATCTAGCTGTAAGGTCAGATATTTTGTGAGAGCACTTGGTCAAACAGAGGGAAATGGTGTCTGAGATGGAGGGGGTAATGTGCAAGCCTATATATTTAATGTGGGAGGGGCTCCAGGCAAAGTTGGAAGCACTGAAGTCAGGTTTAAAGGTGAACTTCGTCAGGGGAAAAATCTCACACTTGTCATTGTTGAGCTTATAGCCAGAGATGGAGGAGTAATTCCGCACGTCCTCTAGGAAAGCAGGAATGTGGGGTTAGAAATAAAGAGTAAGATATCATCTGCATTTGCAGCAAGTTTAATGGAAGATTCCACAGTCTGAAAGCCATGTATGTTAGGATTCTGGCGAAGCTTGGACAAAAAGGGCTCTAAAGCGAGATTGAAAAGAAAAGGTGAAAGGGGGCAGCCTTGGCGAACGCCTCTACCAAGATCAAAGTAAGAGGAGATCTGACCATTCGCATAGACCGCATCTCGTGGGTGAGAGTACAACAGTGAGACTAGGGAAGTGAATTTAGGGCCAAAGCCAAACCATCCGAGAGTATGGAAAAGATAAGGCCATTCGACCCTATCAAACGCCTTCTCGGCATCTAGGGCGATCGCTGCAAGGGAGTGCTGGAGGTGGGATTACTTCGACAATATGTTGAATAAAAGTCTGGTATTATCAGTAATGTATTGACCTTTAACAAAACCAGACTGTTCTTCGCCCAAGAGGTCAGGAAGTAAATGATCCAATTTTATTGCCAACGCCTTAGCGAAGATTTTGTAGTCAATGTTGACAAGGGAAATGGGTCTGTAATTTTTGCAATGCTGCACATCCTTTCCTTCTTTGGGTATTAAACAAATATGTGCATCGGAAAAGGTTCCTGAGGAGTTACCCAAATCAGCAAAGGTGTTGAGGAGAGAATGTAGTTTCGGGATCAACAAGTTGGAAAAGTGGAGATAGAATTCAACGGTAAAACCATCTGGCTCAGGAGCTTTATTAAGTTTGAGATGTTGGAGTGCGGAAATCAATTCCTTCTGCGAAATGTCATTTTCCAAGGAGGAAAGATTAAGAGGGAAGTGTGCAGGCTTTTGGATATTAGAGAAGAAATGTGTGAGGGAATGAATAGAGGGTTGGGTTTCAGAGGTGTATAGGGTTTTATAGAAGCGGGAGAACTCAGTAAGGATATCAGCGTCCTTGTGCTGTAAGTTAGAATTGGTGTCGTAAATAGATTCAATGTCCAGTTTGTTGTGTTTGACCTTCAAATAATTGGCAAGAATTTTCCCAGCCTTGTTTCTCCCACCATAAAACTTATCACTAGACTTTAGCAAATATAAGGAGGCATCTTCTGTAGACTTCTCATTAAATTTAATCTTGGCAGCGACAAGAGCCGTCAGACTATCTTTTGAATGTGAGGTGAAGTAGACATGTTCCAATCTCTTAATGTCACGGAGGAGATTTTTAGTATATAGGCGTGCAGTCCTACGCTTCTTTGCAACATAGCCAATGATAAAGTCATGTGCTGCCGCCTTAAAAGCATCCCAAACGGTGTGTTTCGGGATAGAAGGGGTATCATTGAACAGAAAGAATTCATCAAGAAATGCAGTGAAGGAAGCAGCGAATTTGGAATCTAAGAGGAGGGTACTGTTAAAACGCCACCTCTTGAGCCCATCAATCTTAGGGAGCACATCAACGCTGATTACAACAGGAGCATGATCCGAAAGCAAAATCGGACCAATTTCAGCAGCGGTGAGGGTTTGAGCAAGTGTATGAGAGACAAAAATATAATCGATCCGCGACTGGGATTGGTGAGATGGTGAGTAAAAAGTAAACATCCGCAAGGTCGGACTACATAATCGCCAGGAATCAACAAGTTTATGGCTTGAGTAAAAAGTCTGTGTGATTTATTGGGGACATAAGTGGCAGTGGAGTTCCTATCAATAAAAGGATCTATGGGATGGTTGCAATCTCCAGCTAAGATAAAATGGTCATCCATAAATTGGGTGATACGTTGAGAAAACTCAGCCCAAAAAAGAGGTTCACCATTGGTGGGAGCATAGACATTAAGGAGGGAGATTGGAACACCTCTAAGTGACAGTCTGGCATGTACCCATCTGCCATTAGTATCCGATTCTTGGGAAATAATTGTGAGAGGGAGAGATCTACGACATAAAATTGCTACACCATTACGTTTACCATCACCTTGTGAATAGAAAACCTCGCCCACCCAACCTCTCTTAAGCTGTGCAGATTCTAAGTCGGATAAGTGGGTTTCCTGGAGGAATGCAACATCAACATTCAATTTGGCAATGTGTGACAAAATGCGTTGACGCTTAATTGGAGAATTAATACCCTTAACATGCTATAAACAATAAACCATAAAGTACATCATAAGCATAAGTAGGATAAAGACCCATGAATAAGAATGGACAAAGAGAAGATAGATATAAAATATAGACTAAGAGAGGAGAGAGAAAGAAGAGATTGGTGGAAGCGAAAAAGTATGTAAAAAGTAAGAACATAGAAAAAGGAAGCGGGAGACTTAATATGAATATGAGAGAAATAGAAGAGATATAGTCTGAGCAAAGAGAAATCGAATTTATGAACTAGAGAAAAAGAAAAAAGTTAAAATGTAGAACAATGAGCAGAAGAACAAGGAAAAAAAGGGGGAAAGAGAAAAAAGAAGAACATGAGCAGAGGCAAATGACGAAGGTGAAGAACATAATAAGGAATTAAATCTGAATACATAAACAAGAGAAAAAGAACCAGTGAAAGAGTGAAGAAGCATATGAAGAGAAGGAGTAAAAAGGCTGAAGTGGATAGAAGAAAGGTGACACCTGCAAACAAAGGTTAAGTAGGGAAAAGAACACGAAGAGGGAAAGAAAGGAAAAGGTAAACATGTTAGGCAAGGAAGGAGAGCGTACTAACAAGGGAGGGAAGCGAGGAAGGACAATCAGGAGGGAGAACGAACGAGAAGGTGAGGGGGGTAAAGCCAACGGGAGAAGGCAGGACGTCCATTGTCACCGGGCCGTCGAGCCGGGGGAGCGTCACGGAACAAAATGCAAATTCTGTGGAGACATAAGGTAAATATCAGGAAAGGAAACAGTAAAAAATAGTAAATAACAAGGGTAGTACATGAATAAGCAGGTTATATGAACACAGGGGAGGGATAAACAAGGGGAATAGTAAGAAGACTAAACTAGCATGAACCATTAAATGAGAAATGCATAGGAACACGAAGTAAAATTGTAAGATTTGAAGAACAAATAAGAGCAACTGAACTAGAAGAAAACAACAGCAACTCAGGAAAGTCATGGAGGAAAAGCAGAGGAGGAGCCAGAGGTATCCATGTCAGCCGCACAGCAGGAATTCAAGAAGCTCCGAAGTCGCTCAGGATCCTCATAGGTCGTTGTCTTATTATTGTAAGTAACTCTGAAGAAACAAGGGTGGAAGAGACCGTATCTAGCACCAATGGAACGAAGCTCTAGCCTCATATCCAAGAAAGCCTTGCAACGACTGGCCGTAGCTTTAGCATAATCCTGCGCGAAAAACAAGATGGATCCCGACCATGTAAGACGAGGGGAAGCTCTGGGCACCTGGAGGACTTTCAGAAGGTCGGTATATTCCAGGAAATACATGATGACAACTCTTGGTCTTAGAGAAGTGGAAGCAGGGGAAGGAGCACGACCAAGCCTGTGGGCCCACTGTATGTTGAGCAAAGTGCCCTCCGGTAGATACAGGAGTGTAGGAAGAAAGGATTTGAAGAAGGCAATAGGGTCACTCCCCTCACAACCCTCCACCAGGCCGTAGATTCATAGGTTACTACGCCTATTTCGGTTTTCAAGCACCTCAACCTGCTTCTGGCGAGAAGAAATCTGTGAGTGCATATGAGTGACCTTGGAGGATGATTCCTGAAGAGAGGAGACACTGCGTTCTACCAATGTGACTCTGGCGTCCATCTGCGACCAGTTATCAGTTAGAACTTGCAGCTTAGCATTGGTTTCTTCCATAAAAGGACGGAGGGCTTGTATCTCCTCCAATAACAGTTCTATAGATACGGCCGAAGAGGAGCCAGGCGGTGAGGGAGGATCTTTTTTAAGCATTTTTGTGGTGGCTTTCCCCGAGGGCTGCACAGGATGCTGCATGCTGGACTGTGACATGTGGACGCTAGATGCCTGAGAGGCTTCCAACTGAGCCAGTTCAGCGAACACTTTTGAGTTCTTTATGAAGGTGCGCTGTGAAGTCTTATTAATACGATCCGTTGCGCTCCTATCCATAAGATATGAACCACCACAGGAGAGAGAAGCTAGAACCCGGACCTTTGTATCTTTGGGAGCAACAGAAAGCAGCAAGATAGGTCAACGAGGGCTGCAGGAGCACGCAAGGAAAAGGTCCATGAAGAGGAATACCAGAAAAATGCAAAGTGGCCACCAAAAATTGAAACAGGCAATCCTGGCTGTATCATGGGGACGGGAATGATAATCACAAAAACATGTGAGAAGCGATAGCCAGCATTGTATGAAGGGGAGGTTCAGCGTTATATTCAGCTGGTCAAAACATTAAATCGTCACAAAGTAAAACACACTCAAAAATGGCTGCTGGGTTGAAAAGTGTCATAAAAAAGCTTATTGTAGAGGCGATAGAAGCATATAAGTCAATTGAAGCATTGCATAAAAAAATAAGAGCCAACCTTGTGTGAAGGAGGAAGAGGCATGCGATAATAATCTCTGCCGGAAGGAGAAGAGCGCAGCTCAGGAAACGCGCCTCAGAACCACAAAATGGTGGTCACGGCCGTCATGGAGCCGCGTCTGAGAGCAATGTCGGCAAAAGTAGGGAAGGCAATCACCAGAAGCGTTGAAATAGGCGTCAGAGCATTCCTGGACCCCTCCGAGAGTTTTTTCCGCCGTCTCCGATAAAAGGCAGGTGCGTGAACCGCTTGTTCACCCCAGCGACCACGGAGCGCTCACATATACGCCGCCATCTACGCCGGGCGCTAAACCACGCCCCCCAGTAAATTGGATTTTCAATATAGAAAATGCTTAAGGCCTTGAATTTATCTTAGTCAGGAACTTAATGTTTCAATACTTTCATTTTACTTTTAAAAAAAGTTATGAGGCGCGGCCAAGATGGCGACAGGGTAGGACATGCTTTTGCTCGGTTCCCTGCTCCAGTCTGCCGGCTGCATCCACAGCCAGTATCTAGAGCACCCAAAATGCCCTATAGCTACTGGGGGCGATAGCGCTATCACCAGAGGCACTCCTGAGGTACTTATGGTCCTGATAGTGACCTAAATCAGCCAATGAACAGTCAAAGAAGGCGAGCTCAGGAGCACAAGATGGCGACGGCAGCGTAGAGCCGAGCATTCTGTGACTTGGCAGCTCGTCTGCTATTGAGAACATCGAACGCTGAGTGAATAAGGGGACCAAGCGAAGTGAGCTGAGACCCCATCGTGGGAGCGACAGAGTGGCGGGCCTTGACTGCTGTTAGGGCCAGCAAAATTCTTACGGTTCCGTCTGAGGCTGACATGCTTTAGCCCATACACAACTTCAACACACCCCCACCACATAGACAGCGGTTGAGGGACACAAGTACACCATAACTCAGTGGCAAAGTACTGGAAATTCATAGCTTCGGATATGGCTTTGGTTAGGGGGAAGAAAGAACGAACTCTGAAAGAAATGCTGACCAAGCTACCTGGCCCAGCGGGAGGAGATGGCCAAGGTTCAATTAGCAATCCACGTGGGCAAAAAGCAGAACCAACAGAAGAACCAGTCACATGTTCATTTATGGAGGCCCTGTTCTCTATGCTGTAAGATGATCTGCAGATCCTCAGAAGGGAGCTATCTAATGACAATAGAAATCAGACATGATGTAGACTCATTAGGGAGAAGAGTAGCAAACATAGAGGATCAGGAGCACACCTGAGATGAAGAGATGAAACAATTGCAACAGGAGATGATTCGACTACGCGAGCTACATATAGATCTTGAAGCACACGCCAAGGATCATGAAAACCGTTCAAGGTGAAAAAACCTCCAAATAATGGGCGTGCCCTCTCAAAGGGAAGGTTCAGTCATCTACCTCTACCAAAAAGACCTCTTCAGTGACATTTTGGAGACCACCACAAGCACAGAGATAAAGATCGACTGGGCACATAGGGTGGGCTTCCAGTGATGCTCCACTGCCCCACCGTGGATATTCTGGCCTACCTCACGGATTTTAGGATGAAGGAGCGGATCCTACAAAAAGCAAGGGATAAGCATCCCCTCACATTCTGAGGCCATACTCTGTCCCTTAATCAAGATCTAGCAATGATCACAGTGCAGAAAAGGAGAGACTTTAGACCAGCCACCTCACACCTGAGGAATCTGGGAATAGCGTACTCATGGGGCCACTCCTTTTGATTGCCCTTCCGTTGGGAAGGGAAACTGCATCAACTCCGATTACTTCAAGAGACATGTCAGATCCCTAGAATTGAACACCCTCCAGAGAAAAATTCAGAGAAAGGAGATCCAGGTGCTTCTCAAGGAAGAATTGGTGGCAGAAGATCCGCCACACACCAGAGAGTAGAGCGAAACCTGATCCCACCACTTTAGCCATGGAGAGACAGACGACAGACGGTCATCGAACAGAACAGAAGGAATGAGATACGTGAGATCTGGGGCGCACACAAGGACTCATAAATTGGCTGGGGGCAGCGGGTGGAAATGTTTCCTTTCTTTATTCTCTCAGGAGTGGGTGGTGCACCCAACTATCTTATTTGACAGGGAAACAGGGGCTCGGCCTACAGGTCCTGGACATCACTGGACTATGTCACGTTAGAATTTTAGTTTAATGCTTGTTCTGTTGGGGTACAGTACTCAATATAGAATGCTGTGGGGGATGGGGCTCACTTAGAGACCGAGAGTGGGATGCTGGAGGGGCTAGGAGTGGAGAGTGGGAACATCCAATGGAGCCATAAAACAAGGGATCCCTTTAACACCTACCATGGCAACACAAGTAATTAAGGTGCTTTCTTCAAGAGAGCCACCTTCTTAGTAAAGAGTGGCAGGGGAGAGGTGGACCACAAGGTTGGCGAAGTTAAGGGAAGGCTATTAGCCAAAACATACAAATTGGGGGCCACTCAATAGTGGTGGGATCTATTTACGCACACCAACACAGTACAGGAGAGATTTATGCAATCGGCAATATCAGAAATCATGGCCACACAAGAATGTATGAAACTGGTGGGAGGTGATTTGAATATTATTTTCAATACTAATACAGACATGTCTGGCAGCCGCTTGAGCCAATCAGGGGCCTTATCGCATGAAGGGAGTAAATGGCTGAGAGAAATGGGGTTAATCGACCTCTATAGAGATGCACACCCAAACTCCACACAATACACGTATATTTCCAATGTGCACAAGACCTACGCACATCTTAATGACCTCTTAGGGACCAACAAAATATGCAATATCATGGGAGAAGTAGAAATTGAACCAGCAGCCCTTTCATGATGCAGTAACACTTACGTTAAAACTTCCTCTCCTAAGAAGACATTGTGGGACTTGGAGACTCTGAGAGACCCTGCTCCTCCGTCCCACAGTAACCCCACAACTAACACAAACTATACTTAATTACCTAGAACTAAACGATACCCCCAAAACCACTATATCCACTTTGTGGCAGACATTGAAAGCAGTAGTGTGGGGGAAATGATACCCATTTCAGCCACAGACAACGAGGCCTGTAAAGAAAAGAGAGATCAATTTGTGGCCAAAGTTAGGGAGCTTGAGTACATGCATAGTCGGACAGGTGCCCCCAGAGTTTGGTGTCAACTGCGGTCAGCGAGGGCTCTATTGGCCGGATTAGATTTAGACAGGGCAGAGTACGCAGCACTCAGACTGAAACACTCATTCTACATAGGAGGGGACAAAGCTGGGCAATTACTGGCTAATAAACTGAGGGTCTAACAACAACAAATTAAAGTCCCATCAATTAAGATCACAAGAGGCAAGGAGTGTATGGAGAATGAAAGTGTAGTAAAAGCATTTAGGTTCTATGCCGAATTGTACACAGAACAAGAGCTAGACCCCCAGAAGATTACCTCCTACTATTAGGGAGCAAACACCTCTTGATTGACTACAGATCAAGCAAAAACGCTCAATGCCCCCATTAGTATTGAGAAAGTTATTACAGCCGGTATTCAGACAGAATATTGAGTTGGAAATGTTGACTTACACAAATATCGAGTTGGAAATATAGTGACCCAGAAATATCTACAACAAGTATATCATGGTCAAGAATATCGAATTTAAGGTAAGAAATCTGTTTTTCAATAATATAGAACTCATTAATATTGTTTGCAAAAATATAGTTGTTTCAACTATTTTTTTAATAGTGTTATGTATTTTAGTTTATATATTTTAGATGTATGCGATATATGTTTGTTTTATAAATATTGTTTATGTTTTTTATATTTGTTAAATGTTTTTGTAGTTATCAATTCATTTTAAGTATATTTTGTGTTTTTTAGTTCCGTAGCGGGTTGTGGGTTAGTAAGGGAAAAGGGTTGGAAGTAATTTAAATATAATAAATTAAGTATTCTTTTTTAATATTTATGTAAATGAGACTTTATAGTGTTAGTTGTGGGAAGTAATTTATTTGTATTTTTTTTAATTGGTTGTTTATAAATATTAATTAATTAATTGGTAATACATTATAGTAATTATGTATTTTTTTTAGGTGCAGGGTTTACAGGTGTAAAGGGTGGGAAGTAATGTATTTGTAATTAATTATTCATTAGTTGTTAATGTTAATTAACTAATTGGTAATTAAGTATGGTAATTGTGTAATTTATTTTAGGTGCAGTTGTGGGGGAAAGGGTGGGATGTAATTTCTGATTAATTACTAATTAGTTGTAAATTTATATTAACTACCTGATTGAAATTAATTAAGGAAATTACGCAATTATTTTAGGTGTGGTTGTGGGGTTTGTAGGGTTAAGGGATGCAAAGTAATTTTTGATTAATTAATAATTAGTGGTTCATTTATATTAATTAATTGAAAATTAATTATGGAAATTGTGTAATTAGTTTTAGGTGCAGGTTGTGGGGTTTATAGGGGTAAATGATGGGAAGTAATTTAAAATAATTAATTATTCATTAGTTTATCATTAATATTAATTAAATAATTGATTAATAATTAGGGTATTTATATTTTTGTGTGTGTGTGTTTTACTATTTTAGGGATACAGTAATGGGAATGAATTAATTTTACTTACTTTATAAATGTTAAATACTATTAGTTTTTTTAATTGAAAAGAAGTTTGAATTATGTAATTAATGTTTTTGCAGTTTAATTTTAGCTGTGGGTTATGGGGATTATAGGGTTAAAGTGTGGGATGTTAATTGATTTTTTTAAGTTTTAATTTGTTTTTAAAGTATTATTATTTCTTTAATTGGTAATTAATTATAGTAATTAAGGAAGTACATTTTTTTAAACTTAGATGTGGGTTGGGAATTGTTTGGTGATATAGGGTAGAAAATAAAAAATGTAAATTTATGTAATAAATAATGTTTTTGTTTCCATATAATTTCTAATTAAACATATTTATTTGTTTGAAAATTATTTTTTATTTTATTTAATGTAATATTTGTAGGTATTTGTCTTTGTCATATGTATTTAACATTATAATATTTTCTTTTAACTTTATAATATTATGAATATTAGTATTTACATTTTTTTACATATTTATATCTTTTGAAATGTATTTAGTTTTTTAAATATTTGTGTTGTTAATATTTTGTTTGTCTTTAATTTTGAACTGACTGGAGTGAGAATATTAATTGTTACCCCTCCGCAATTCAACACTTATCCTACTGTTGCACTCACTGGAGTGGGAATAGTAATTTTTACCCCTCCATTATCCAACACTTTCCCTACTGTCACAATTATGGGCGTGGGAATAGTAATATTCACCCCATTCCTATCCAACAATTTCCCTACTGTTGCACTGACTGGTGTGGGAATAGTCAATTTACCAATTCACTATCTAACACTTTCCCTACTGGTGCACTTATTGGAGTGGGAATAGTAAATGCTATCTTACCCCTCTACTATCCAACACTTTCCCTACTGTTGCACTCACTGGAGTGGGAAGAGTAATTTTTACCCCTCTGCTATCCAATACTTACCCTACTGTTACACTCACTGGAGTGGGAATAGTAAATTTCGTCCCGCGGCTATCCAACACTATCCCTACTGCTGCACTCACTGGATTAGGAATAGTAATTTTTACCCTTTGCTATCGAGCACTGTCCTTACTGTTGCACTGACTGGAATGGCAAATTTAAGTTGGAAGATTTTTAAATAGTTTAATGCTTTAATTTATAATAGATTTTTTTAAATTAGATTTTATGTTATTGGTGCACACACACACACACACACATATATATATATATATATATATATATATATATATATATATATATATATATATATTCCAAAAGTAAACTGCTCCAAGTTGAAGCGCTACACAAAGAGTGTTATTCACCTTTTATTTCAGTAGGAGTACAGGGTACACAGCAGGGCCTTTCCAGCCTTCACTTGCGCCAAACGCGTTTTGGGATTCTGTAGCCCTTGCTCACTGGCTTCTAAAACAGGGAACTGCAGCCAAGGTTCTCACCGCACTCGCAGTGATTCTTTTAAGTCCAGCCTTTAGTGGGCGTGTCTATGTGGCATTATGGTCTTTGCAGTTCTTCCAATGCCGTTGTGCCCCAATATTGTTTTCCATTTCCCCAATGGGTCGCCAGAACAGGAGGAGCTGAGACCCTGCATTAGTCACCTTGCTGGATGGTCACGTTGTTCCTCTGCGCCCCATGTCATCGGCGCTAGAAGCTGCAGAGTCAGCAGCGGGGCACTTTGCGACCGGGCGGGCCGCTCAACATTCCAAACGTAAACTGCTCCAAATTGAAGCGCCACAAACAGCGTGTTATTCACCTTTTATTTCAGTAGGAGTACAGGGTACACAGCAGCACCTTACCAGCCTTCACTTGCGCCAAAAGCGCTTCGGGCTCTGTAGCTCTTGCTCACTGGCTTCTAAAATGGGGAACAGCAGCCAAGGTTCTCACCGCACTCGCAGTGATTCTTTTAAATCCAGCCTTTAGTGGGCGTGACTATGTGGTATTATGGCCTTTGCAGTTCTTCCAATGCTGCTAGGACCCAGCTCCTCCTGTGCTGGTGACCCATTGGAGAAATGTAAAACAATATTGGGGCACAACGGCATTGGAAGAACTGCAAAGTTCCCCGTTTTAGAAGCCAGTGAGCAAGGGCAACAGAAGCCCGAAACGCGTTTGGCGCAAATGAAGGCTGGAAAGGCGCTGCTGTGTACCCTGTACTCCTACTGAAATAAAAGGTGAATAACACGCTGTGTGTGGCGCTTCAATTTGGAGCAGTTTAAGTTTGGAATATAATTATATATATATATATACATATATATATATATACATATATATATATATATATATATATATATATATATATATAGTGACCCCGCTTACCCTGTCGCCCGTCACTTTAAACGAGTGCACAACAAAGATCTTAGTTGTTTGAGCTATTTTGTGATAGGGGCAGTTCCATTATCTAGACGAGGAGGTGATCGTGAGGCTCAACTCAGAAAAATGGAGTCTAAATATATATTGGAGCTCGATAGCCGTTGGCCTAACGGGCTCAATAATATTGAGGAGATGCATCACTTTTTGTAGATCTATTTGGCCTTGCCAGCTTCTGATTTTATCTGTATCTGTGTTCTGATCTCGGGCTCTTCTAGTTAGGTTCCCTATTAGAAGTCCCGTATATATGTCCCTTACTCTGTAATTACAACTGGTGAAATTTACATCGATTCTCACTGACAGGGACATCATTTATGCACTTTACTTGGCAATTTTTAGGCACTAGGCATCATTATACATACATAATTTTCATACAGTCCTATTCACATATCACGTACAACATTTTAATGATAGTCAATATGTATTATCTTTTAATTGTACAGTGATTTTACCATTATGTGAATACCATGTATAGAATTTTGATATTGATATTGTTTTGACCTTGGGCTTAGTGTTGCACATGGACGTGTATATATGGAATCGCACAGATATGCACGTTGTAAATACTTATGTGAGGGTTTTAAGTTGGGTGTGTATATAGTCAGTGCCATTTGTATTGTTTTGTATTGTTCTTTACTAGCACATAGGGATTTGTAATCCATGGAAATATTCACTTTAGATATAATAGGCTAGATATCTGGGGTGGTGGGTAAGAGAGTGGGGGTGTGTATAGGTATGTATATATATGAATTATGAATCTTTTTATACATACTGTCATTTTTAGCTTCTTGAAAAAATGGTTCTTCCTTTTCTATTTGACTCTTCAAATAGAAATACTTATGGATTAGGATGATGAATTTTTGTATTCAAACATTGAGAAATGATGCCTAACTGTTGATAATTGTTTCAGTGGTAGTTCCATATATTTCAGCCAATTCTTGCACTTTATCACAATTTTTTATCACTTATGCACTTTTATGTACACGCACTTTACAGTCTTGCTGCTAAATGTATCAGATTGCTTATTTGCACATAACAGATATATATCCTTTTATCTGAAATTCAACATGTAAGGATTATACTATAATGTTTTAGTAATTGAATATATGTTGATGGTTTCCTGGATTTAACCAGTCAAGAATTCTTGTATGTTCATTCAGCAATGGCAACTATGTATCAGCGGCAGTGCGTTGTTACTGTTTACTATTAATCACATGATCATGGTGGGCGTCACCAGGGGGTGGCATCTACTTCACTGCATACACTTTAAAAAGCATAATTGATTACAAACATGTTGCAGCGTGAACAAGGGCTTCCCGCCCGAAACGCGTCGCTGGTTCTGTTTTAATCTGTAAATAAAATACCATCTTTGCTGAATTTGCTGGTCCGGTCCTCTTCCTTGTTGGCGTGGAGGCGGTGTCTGCGAGCGCAGAGCAGGCTGGGGAGGAACCTTTCTTCATATATATATATATATATATATATATATATGTTCATTTCGAAAGGCTCTGCAGCAAAAGGATCACTCGGCAGCCTTCATTTATTGCATTTTCAGGGTAGTACAGCTCCCGTTATTTCTCTCATCATCCCCTGTCCCTGACAAACAACGGTGGCAGCAGATTGCCAGACTAATCAGGATTGTTTCAGCAACCGGGGCACACTGTTGTGCCTGAACATCGCGGTGGCTTGACAATCACCACCACGAACTTCAATAATTTTTATGTCAAGTGCAGAACCCACTGTGGGTCATGATTATAGGCAGAAGACTTAAAATCCCAGAATGCACCATGAGGGATTGCGCGCTACGAAGCGCTTGAAGCTGCATCTACTTAAGACAGCGGAAACTGCCTTACAACGCTGCATTGTCATATTCCCCTTGAAGAAAGTGCAGACAGCACTGAAACGCGTCGGGATGATGAGAGAAATAACGGGAGCTGTACTACCCTGAAAATGCAATAAATGAAGGTTTCTCACCTACCTGCTGCCGAGTGATCCTTTTGCTGCAGAGCCTTTCGAAATGAACATTTTACACACGACAGCTTCGTCGTGGAAAGGAGCACCACCTTGAAATGGAGGAGGGAGCCGCCGGAGTAAGGGGCCGTCATGCAGGGACTGTCCCTGACAAACAACGGTGGCAGCAGATTGCCAGACTAATCAGGATTGTTTCAGCAACCGGGGCACACTGTTGTGCCTGAACATCGCGGTGGCTTGACAATCACCACCACGAACTTCAATAATTTTTATGTCAAGTGCAGAACCCACTGTGGGTCATGATTATAGGCAGAAGACTTAAAATCCCAGAATGCACCATGAGGGATTGCGCGCTACGAAGCGCTTGAAGCTGCATCTACTTAAGACAGCGGAAACTGCCTTACAACGCTGCATTGTCATATTCCCCTTGAAGAAAGTGCAGACAGCACTGAAACGCGTCGGGATGATGAGAGAAATAACGGGAGCTGTACTACCCTGAAAATGCAATAAATGAAGGTTTCTCACCTACCTGCTGCCGAGTGATCCTTTTGCTGCAGAGCCTTTCGAAATGAACATTTTACACACGACAGCTTCGTCGTGGAAAGGAGCACCACCTTGAAATGGAGGAGGGAGCTGCCGGAGTAAGGGGCCGTCATGCAGGGACTGTCCCTGACAAACAACGGTGGCAGCAAATTGCCAGACTAATCAGGATTGTTTCAGCAACCGGGGCACACTGTTGTGCCTGAACATCGCGGTGGCTTGACAATCACCACCACGAACTTCAATAATTTTTATGTCAAGTGCAGAACCCACTGTGGGTCATGATTATAGGCAGAAGACTTAAAATCCCAGAATGCACCATGAGGGATTGCGCGCTACGAAGCGCTTGAAGCTGCATCTACTTAAGACAGCGGAAACTGCCTTACAACGCTGCATTGTCATATTCCCCTTGAAGAAAGTGAAGACAGCACTGAAACGCGTCGGGATGATGAGAGAAATAACGGGAGCTGTACTACCCTGAAAATGCAATAAATGAAGGTTTCTCACCTACCTGCTGCCGAGTGATCCTTTTGCTGCAGAGCCTTTCGAAATGAACATTTTACACACGACAGCTTCGTCGTGGAAAGGAGCACCACCTTGAAATGGAGGAGGGAGCCGCCGGAGTAAGGGGCCGTCATGCAGGGACTGTCCCTGACAAACAACGGTGGCAGCAGATTGCCAGACTAATCAGGATTGTTTCAGCAACCGGGGCACACTGTTGTGCCTGAACATCGCGGTGGCTTGACAATCACCACCACGAACTTCAATAATTTTTATGTCAAGTGCAGAACCCACTGTGGGTCATGATTATAGGCAGAAGACTTAAAATCCCAGAATGCACCATGAGGGATTGCGCGCTACGAAGCGCTTGAAGCTGCATCTACTTAAGACAGCGGAAACTGCCTTACAACGCTGCATTGTCATATTCCCCTTGAAGAAAGTGCAGACAGCACTGAAACGCGTTGGGATGATGAGAGAAATAACGGGAGCTGTACTACCCTGAAAATGCAATAAATGAAGGTTTCTCACCTACCTGCTGCCGAGTGATCCTTTTGCTGCAGAGCCTTTCGAAATGAACATTTTACACACGACAGCTTCGTCGTGGAAAGGAGCACCACCTTGAAATGGAGGAGGGAGCCGCCGGAGTAAGGGGCCGTCATGCAGGGACTGTCCCTGACAAACAACGGTGGCAGCAGATTGCCAGACTAATCAGGATTGTTTCAGCAACCGGGGCACACTGTTGTGCCTGAACATCGCGGTGGCTTGACAATCACCACCACGAACTTCAATAATTTTTATGTCAAGTGCAGAACCCACTGTGGGTCATGATTATAGGCAGAAGACTTAATCCCAGAATGCACCATGAGGGATTGCGCGCTACGAAGCGCTTGAAGCTGCATCTACTTAAGACAGCGGAAACTGCCTTACAATGCTGCATTGTCATATTCCCCTTGAAGAAAGTGCAGACAGCACTGAAACGCGTCGGGATGATGAGAGAAATAACGGGAGCTGTACTACCCTGAAAATGCAATAAATGAAGGTTTCTCACCTACCTGCTGCCGAGTGATCCTTTTGCTGCAGAGCCTTTCGAAATGAACATTTTACACACGACAGCTTCGTCGTGGAAAGGAGCACCACCTTGAAATGGAGAGGAGGGAGCCGCCGGAGTAAGGGGCCGTCATGCAGGGACTGTCCCTGACAAACAACGGTGGCAGCAGATTGCCAGACTAATCAGGATTGTTTCAGCAACCGGGGCACACTGTTGTGCCTGAACATCGCGGTGGCTTGACAATCACCACCACGAACTTCAATAATTTTTATGTCAAGTGCAGAACCCACTGTGGGTCATGATTATAGGCAGAAGACTTAAAATCCCAGAATGCACCATGAGGGATTGCGCGCTACGAAGCGCTTGAAGCTGCATCTACTTAAGACAGCGGAAACTGCCTTACAACGCTGCATTGTCATATTCCCCTTGAAGAAAGTGCAGACAGCACTGAAACGCGTCGGGATGATGAGAGAAATAACGGGAGCTGTACTACCCTGAAAATGCAATAAATGAAGGTTTCTCACCTACCTGCTGCCGAGTGATCCTTTTGCTGCAGAGCCTTTCGAAATGAACATTTTACACACGACAGCTTCGTCGTGGAAAGGAGCACCACCTTGAAATGGAGGAGGGAGCTGCCGGTGTAAGGGGCCGTCATGCAGGGACTGTCCCTGACAAACAACGGTGGCAGCAGATTGCCAGACTAATCAGGATTGTTTCAGCAACCGGGGCACACTGTTGTGCCTGAACATCGCGGTGGCTTGACAATCACCACCACGAACTTCAATAATTTTTATGTCAAGTGCAGAACCCACTGTGGGTCATGATTATAGGCAGAAGACTTAATCCCAGAATGCACCATGAGGGATTGCGCGCTACGAAGCGCTTGAAGCTGCATCTACCTAAGACAGCGGAAACTGCCTTACAATGCTGCATTGTCATATTCCCCTTGAAGAAAGTGCAGACAGCACTGAAACGCGTCGGGATGATGAGAGAAATAACGGGAGCTGTACTACCCTGAAAATGCAATAAATGAAGGTTTCTCACCTACCTGCTGCCGAGTGATCCTTTTGCTGCAGAGCCTTTCGAAATGAACATTTTACACACGACAGCTTTGTCGTGGAAAGGAGCACCACCTTGAAATGGAGGAGGGAGCCGCCGGAGTAAGGGGCCGTCATGCAGGGACTGTCCCTGACAAACAACGGTGGCAGCAGATTGCCAGACTAATCAGGATTGTTTCAGCAACCGGGGCACACTGTTGTGCCTGAACATCGCGGTGGCTTGACAATCACCACCACGAACTTCAATAATTTTTATGTCAAGTGCAGAACCCACTGTGGGTCATGATTATAGGCAGAAGACTTAAAATCCCAGAATGCACCATGAGGGATTGCGCGCTACGAAGCGCTTGAAGCTGCATCTACTTAAGACAGCGGAAACTGCCTTACAACGCTGCATTGTCATATTCCCCTTGAAGAAAGTGCAGACAGCACTGAAACGCGTCGGGATGATGAGAGAAATAACGGGAGCTGTACTACCCTGAAAATGCAATAAATGAAGGTTTCTCACCTACCTGCTGCCGAGTGATCATTTTGCTGCAGAGCCTTTCGAAATGAACATTTTACACACGACGGCTTTGTCGTGGAAAGGAGCACCACCTTGAAATGGAGGAGGGAGCCGCCGGAGTGAGGGGCCGTCATGCAGGGACTGTCCCTGACAAACAACGGTGGCAGCAGATTGCCAGACTAATCAGGATTGTTTCAGCAACCGGGGCACACTGTTGTGCCTGAACATCGCGGTGGCTTGACAATCACCACCACGAACTTCAATAATTTTTATGTCAAGTGCAGAACCCACTGTGGGTCATGATTATAGGCAGAAGACCTAAAATCCCAGAATGCACCATGAGGGATTGCGCGCTACGAAGCGCTTGAAGCGGCATCTACTTAAGACAGCGGAAACTGCCTTACAACGCTGCATTGTCATATTCCCCTTGAAGAAAGTGCAGACAGCACTGAAACGCGTCGGGATGATGAGAGAAATAACGGGAGCTGTACTACCCTGAAAATGCAATAAATGAAGGTTTCTCACCTACCTGCTGCCGAGTGATCCTTTTGCTGCAGAGCCTTTCGAAATGAACATTTTACACACGACAGCTTCGTCGTGGAAAGGAGCACCACCTTGAAATGGAGGAGGGAGCCGCCGGAGTAAGGGGCCGTCATGCAGGGACTGTCCCTGACAAACAACGGTGGCAGCAGATTGCCAGACTAATCAGGATTGTTTCAGCAACCGGGGCACACTGTTGTGCCTGAACATCGCGGTGGCTTGACAATCACCAACACGAACTTCAATAATTTTTATGTCAAGTGCAGAACCCACTGTGGGTCATGATTATAGGCAGAAGACTTAAAATCCCAGAATGCACCATGAGGGATTGCGCGCTACGAAGCGCTTGAAGCTGCATCTACTTAAGACAGCGGAAACTGCCTTACAACGCTGCATTGTCATATTCCCCTTGAAGAAAGTGCAGACAGCACTGAAACGCGCCGGGATGATGAGAGAAATAACGGGAGCTGTACTACCCTGAAAATGCAATAAATGAAGGTTTCTCACCTACCTGCTGCCGAGTGATCCTTTTGCTGCAGAGCCTTTCGAAATGAACATATATATATATATATATATATATATATATATATATATATATATATATATATATATATATTCCCAAGTTCTAGCTCTTCCCGGGAAATCCGCCCTTAGCCTAGTGGCGTGCAGGGGCCGGTAGAGCCACAGCCGGCAATTTGTATTCCATGACGAACATAAATAACAACGCTCTCTCGGTTGAGTAATGCGGGCAGCAGCAGAAACTTTGAACAATTTGGACCACAATTTATCCCAAGTCATAATAGAAAGAGATTGGGACAAATCATTTTCCCAAGCAATCTCAACAGCTGACTTAGAACGAACCATAACATTTGATAATAGTAACGTATATACAAATGCAGCTTTAGGTAAATGAGTGGAGAATAAAGGGTATAAAGGAGTGGAAAGAGTAAAAGGTGGCAAGGCAAAAGGTAATGCAAAAGTAGACAAATGAGATTGTATAGCAGTAGTAATGATGGTGTATTCTCGAAGATAGGTGGCAGGTAAATGATAAAGAGTTTGTAGTTCATGAAAAGAAATAATATAATTATTTGAAAGAAACTGATGAACAAATAGAATATCCTTTTCCTTCCAATATTTGTAGTAAAAAGATTTGCCTTTGTATTTGAAAATGTTGTTATACCACACAATAGATGACACAAAGCATTGAAAAGAGGTAAAGTCTTTAGAAAATGTATTATAAAGTAACGTTTGAGAATATTTCAAAACTGGGTACTTAGTCAAAAAAGAGCAATTTGACATAAAAACTATATCGGAAAACAAAAAATCTTTTAATAGGGAACGTTCAAAAATTACCCATCTGGGAATCGGAGTGTCTGAAAAATCATAAGCTACAGAAAAGGATTGTTTAATTAAAAAAGCAGAGTGGTAATTTTTAAAATTAGGAAACCGAGCACCACCTTCAGTTTTGGGGCAAATAAGCCTATTTAAAGCAATATGCGGATGTTTATTATTCCACAGAAATTTAGTACAAATGGAATTTATGCGGGAAAAATAAACATTGGGTATTTTAATAGGGAGCATAGAAACAGTATATAATATATGTGGAGTGATCATCATTTTGATAGTGTCGATCCTACCCCACCAAGAGAGGTACAAAGGAGACCAAAGTTGGAGAAGAGATTGAAGTTTCTTCAGAAGGGCAGTAAAAGTAACTTTAAGCATATCAATCAGTGACGAGGAAAACCAAATGCCAAGGTACTTAATTTTGGAGGGACACCATGTGAAATCAGTAGTATTAAACATATATTGATAGCAAACAGCATTTAAAGGTAGAACTTCAGTTTTAGATAAGTTCAGCTTAAAACCCAAAATGGAGGAGTATAATCGAACTTCATCCGAAAAAGGAGGTAGAGATGTGATCGGATTAGCCATATAAATCAGTATGTCATCAGCATATGCAGATATTTTAGTCTCAACAGAGGAGATTGTAAAACCAGCAATTTGAGAGTTAGTTCTGATGCGTTCTAAAAAAGGTTCAAGGCAAAGGATACACAATAAAGGGGAAATAGGACAACCTTGTCTTGTACTTCTAGCTAGTGAAAAAAAGCTAGAAAACTGGTTATTAATAAAAATACTGGCACGAGGGGAGGAGTATACAAGTTTGACAAAGGAAATAAAAGTGGGACCAAAATCAAACCAATGGAGAGTCTAAAACATAAATTGCCAATTAATGTGATCGAAGGCTTTCTCAGCGTCTAAAGATAAGGCTGCAAGAGGGTCTTTACATTTTTTACTGAGTGAAATAATATTAGAGAACATACGAGCATTATCAGAGGCTAGTCTGCCCTTCACAAATCCAACTTGATCAGTTTTAATCAGAAGTGGAACAATAGAATCAAGACGGGAAGCAAGGATTTTGGCAAAGATCTTAAAATCGTAATTGATTAATGATATAGGGCGATAAGTTTTACAAAGGGAGTGATCTTTATCTGGTTTGGTTAAAGCATCCATAAAAGAGCCAGAGGCCTTAGCATCTGCAATAAAATAATTAAAAAGGTGTAATAATTTAGGGGCGTAAACTGAATGAGAAGTAGAATAAAATTCAGCAGGCAGCCCATCAGGGCCTGGTGCTTTCAACTTCTTCAAAGAGTTGATAGCCAAAAGCACTTCCTGAAGAGTAATATCCTTTTCTAATTGCGCAAATTCATCAGGGAGTGAGGTTGGTGAAGGGAGACCAGCAAAAAAGATGTTAAATTCTGAGTGGAGGGATGGGTATCATCAGTATAAAGAGATTGATAATAATCATGGAAAGCGTCAGCAATTTCTTCATCAGAGGAAACAAGTTTATTAATAGATTCATTAAGAATAGGGCCAACAGCTTTAGGTTCAGATTTGATTTTTCAATAACTGGCTAGCATTTTACCCGCTTTGTTTTGACCCCCATGGTATTTAGACTTAATCGTGAGTAAGGTATTACATGCTTCAAAAGTGGCATTTTTATTAAGCTCAGTTTTTGCTACAATTAGATCCCGAAGGGCAAAGGAAGCTTTAGATGTGAAGTAAGTATTCTCTAGTCCTTTAATTTTCTGCAACTGATCCTTATATTTAGTTCTATTTAATTTCTTTTTTTTTGAGACATAGGAAATAGTGAAGGCTCGAAAGGCAGCCTTAAAAGTGCCCCAATTATTGCGGATAGAGGTGTCAGACGGATTATTAAAAGTAAATAAATTCATTAATAAAAACAGTGGCTTCTTTCATAAAAACAACATCTGATAGAAGGAACTTATTGAATTTCCATCAGCTAAATTTAGAAGAAGTAAAGTCCAGGACAGTCTGTACAGTTGCATCATCGGAGATTAAAATAGAACCAATTTCTCTGTTTTGAATAGAGGAGAGTAAGGCTTTACTAACCAAAATATAGTCAATTCATGAACGGGTATGATGTACATTTGAAAGAAAGGTTTATGGGATTTGTCTGGTTGGAATTTACAAGAGGAGAGTCTATCAGAGAAAGGGTCCAACCATTGATTGAAATCACCTGCAACCACTTTATTGGGGCAATCAATAGAAGACAGAAGAATTTTAATATCATTCCAAAATTTGGGATCAGAGCGGACAGGTCCATAGACGTTTACCAATGTCTTATTTTGAATCACAATCATAGCCATTACCCTATGACCGTATGAAACAGTATAGCAACACCCCCTTTTTTGTTGACAGCAGGAGAAAATACAACTTGGCCAACCCATTGCCTTTTCAACTTAACCGATTCCACATCATTACAATGAGTTTCTTGGAGAAAAACAATTTGAGAATTAAGCTTAGATAAATGGGACAGTACCTTCTGTCTTTTAACAGGATGACCAAGACCTCAGACGTTCCACAAGACAAAGTTACACATGAAGGGTGGTAAGGAAGATGGGGAACAATTGGAGTGGAAACACTTCAAGGGGACAACTACAAGAAAAAATACAACAAACAAAAACATTTCAATGGGACAAATCGCCCTACAAATTCACAGCGTTAAAATACATTAATTCCATAGCTGCAATGGAAAATAAGAAAGAATGTGGAACTTAAAAAAGAGACTGTTGAGAGAAAGAAGAACATAAGAATACTAGAACAATGAGAAAAAAACAGAAAGAAAAAGAGCATATGAAGGGGAAAAGAAAAAGATAGTGAAGAAAGAGAGAAAGCAAGAAAAAAGTGAACAGATCAAGGCTAAAGAGCCAGGTCTGAGGAGAAAAGAAAAACCAAGATGGCAGGAGCGTAGTGATACCAAAGAGGAGGAGGGTCCCAGCAAGCATCGCAGAGGAGGAAAGAAAAACAGAACCTCAGAAAGAGAAAAGAGACATTGAAAAAAGCAAGTACAGAGGAAAGATATGAAGCACAAATCTCATAACAATCCTGACCAAGAAAACAAAAAAGAGAAAATAGATATATCAAACATTAGTGTCCAGGCCAGAAGGAGATATACTCTGCAAAAATGAGTGGAGCTTCTGTGGGTCATCAAATGAGCGAGTACGACCATTATGAGTGATTTTACAGAAACAAGGATGAAGAATGCCATATTGGATATTCAATTGTCTCATTTGAGGCTGAAGATTAAAAAATTCCTAGCGTCGAGCATTCGTTGTGTTAGAAAGATCCTGGGAGATAAAAATATTATGACCAGACCAAATAAGACGTCGTTTGAGTTTAGCAGCCTTCAACACAGTCATTAACTCTGTAAATTCAAGAAAAAGCATAATAATACCACAAGGCTTAGAGGCGTTAGGATGAAGATGACCTAAGCGGTGGGCTCTCTGAATATTAAGAGGTTGTGTCGTAGGTTGAAGTTTTAGTAGATCCTGTAAAAATTTCTGTAGGAAGGACACCATGTCAGGACCTTCAATATTCTCCGGAAGGCCATAAAGGTGTAGGTTATTTCTACGATTACAATTTTCAAGGTCCTCAGTGTGCAGTTCCAACTTGTGAATCCTTGTTCCAGTATAGGGATCTTAGAAGAAACGTCCTGAATGTCACTGACACATTGCTCCAAATCTAGAACTTGACCTTCCATGACAACCAATTTTTCTTCAATTTGGTTAAGTTTGACGTTGGTAGCAGACATAAAAGGTTGGAGACCACGAACTTCCTCCAAGATGGATTCCAGAACAGGATTTGGAGATGACGAAATAGGAGAAGGCAGGTCATTTGTTGGTCTCTATGACTTAGCTCCAGTAAAAGAAGATTTTGAATTGCCTGACTCATGAGCCATGTTGAAAACGTGAGGAAAAACCCAGCAGGCAACAAACTACACGGCTTGAGGAAAGCAAGCACCTCGCAAAAGCACTGAGACTAGAGATGCAAATGAGTACTAGAAATTCAAAAATGCAATCACAAACAGTCTCCCTCAAAAAATATGCAGGGCAAAACAATATGTGTCAAATCCAAAAGAGTTTGCCAGCAAACATGGAGATGAAAAAGATAGCGCCTGTTGAAAAATAATATATTGGTTGTCTGACAGAAGGAGTAAATTCCATGCATGAAGAAAACCGAATTTTCAGGGTGCAAAGGTCTACTTATGAAAATTATAACTCAATTTATAAAATAGCTGTGAGCACTGGCAGAGAAGACAGCATGTCAGGAGTAGCAGAAGAACAAAAATGGGAGTTCGTGCCAGAATCTAAAATGGCGGCTGGCGTTTCCACATAGCAGGCAAAGCCGAGGCAGCTGACAGAGAAAAGGACCAGAAACAGCAGGAAAACATTGCGCTTTACACCAAACGTGTATATGGAGTGAAAGGAAAGTGGTTACGCGATGTACAGAACTGCAGGTGATTCAGCATACCGGCAAAGAGGGCGCATAAGCTTCTGAAAGGACACAGGCTCGGCGGCACAAAATGGCGGCCGCCCGCGGCCGAAAATGAGAAAAGTTACTGGTAGAGAAAACTAGGTGAAAGCAGGCTAGCAGGCATCGAACGAGGGCACTATTATGTGCAGGGCATCTTCCAAGGACTGGCACACTGCATAGAGTCCTCTGGAATGCAGAGTGAGGTCCAAAATCTGCTCCGTAGACCCGTTACACCGCTGAGCTCACCGAGAAGACGCCATCACTCGTCGGCGCGTAAGCCACGCCCCCCCAGTGGGTGTTACCTTAACATCTAGAAATTTGATTTCAGCTCTGCTTATGTTATGGGTTAGTATTATGTTGTATTCATTCTGATTTAACAGTTTGATGAAGTCTTCTGTGTCCTTTTCACTTCCCTGCCAGATTATAAAGAGGTCATCAAAATAGCGTAGCCACTTCACTACTTTGGTGAAGTGGGCGGTGTACTTAGGGTAATTTTGTATTTCTTCCTCCCAGAAGCCCAGGAACAGATTCGCAAAGCTCGGCGCGAAGCTTGTACTCATGGAAGTACCTGTTGTTTGTTTAAAGAGGTCACCATTGAACATGAATATGTTATTCTGGAGGCATAGGTCCATCATAACATTAAGCATTTTAGTATGTTCAAGGTACATTATGTTCCTCCCTGCAAGGTAATGAGTGCATGCTTGTATTCCTTGTTTGTACTTAATAATAGTGTACAGTGAGCATACATCTAAGGTTAAAAACATATACCCTTCTTTCCATACAATATATTACATATTCCTGCAAAAAGTGATCAACATATTTGGAGATATTTTCAAAAACACTGCCAATAGATGATACGACAGGCCCCCCCGGTGGTGCCTGTGAGTTCTTGTGTACCTTAGGGACAAAGCATATTGTGGGCAGTTTAGGATAGTCCTTTTTGAGGAAGAGATATTCCTCCCATGCGATTATTCCTTGTTTTTGCCATTCATATAGAGTACTCCAAGTATTCACAATGCTTTCATTATAGGTCTTGGTGTCACTTTTGCAGTAAAAGCTTTCATTGTTCAGTTTCCTCAAAGCTTACCCCTTTGTCAACAGGACGGATTATTATATTTTTGTCACTAGCAAGGGAAGATATGATATTTTTCTGTAGCCCTCACGTCTGGTTCCCATTGGCTGTGTTTCTTTTTCTTTTCTTACGCCTTCGTTTCCGTCTTTTCCTTCGTTGTTGGCTGCGTCCTTCCCACTTCCTCTGCCTCTTCCTCGATTTCCTCTCCCCCTCTGGGAGGGTGCCAGTGGGGGTGAGACTCTTGCTGATTGCCACTCCCTCTTCAGCACTCGGAATTCGCCTAAAAAAGTGGCGTGCTTCGTGATGACCTCCACTTCCGATGATGTTTTTGTGCTCTTCACTGAGGTATCTGTATCTGAATCACTTGTCATTCTGGAAAAAACCTTAGAAACGTGGTAGTGTTACTAGGATTACGGCGCCTCTACAAATTTTTGAGCCTCAACTCAAACACAATATACTTCACTCCCCAGCACACGTTAAGTTTTCAAGACCAGGTTTCCCTATTTGAACAATACATTATATCGTCATCATGCAAAATAAATTCTGAACAGTTCCAGTCGGTTCTTTCTTTCCATTTTATTTTAGAGTTCTTGTCTTTTAGGTGTCAAACGTCACAGCCAACACGTGTTTCGTCGCTTTAATGGGGGTATGTTCCCGCGACTTTCTCAAGGCTAAATGCTTCAAATCCGTAACTTTTGTAACGTGGTGATAATTCCAACCCACAATGGCGTTCTACTTCATGCGACGTGTTCACAAGTATCCCTCCAATACGCACTATCCTTTCTTATAAGGTTCTGATTTCTTTAATAAGTATACGTGTGGGGCAGCACGCCGCTCCAGTTTGTTGCCGTCTTCATTGTTGGCTGCGTCCTTCCCTCTTCCTCTTCCTCGGCCTCTATCTCTTAC
Organism: Lissotriton vulgaris; assembly: GCF_964263255.1. Lineage (NCBI taxonomy): Eukaryota > Metazoa > Chordata > Amphibia > Caudata > Salamandridae > Lissotriton > Lissotriton vulgaris. Next base: position 20,139 of record NW_028251122.1, on the reverse strand, counting down.
TCGATTCCCTCTCCCCCTCTGAGAGGGTGCAGGTGGGGGTGAGACTCTTGCTGATTGCCACCCCCTCTTCAGCACTCGGAATTCTTCTAAAAATGTGGCGAGCTTCGTGATGACCTCCACTTCTGACGATGTGCTTGTGCCCTTCACTGAGGTATCTGTATCTGAATCACTTGTCATTCTGGGTGGTACACTGATCATTTGTGTGTTGGTCTCTTGGTGCAGGGCAATTTCACGAGCGCCCAGTGTGTGATCAAGAGAGCTCTGTCTCTCGAAATGCCTAACTACATTGGATTAAAGACCTGCTAGAACGTACAACCGAGAGCGCACTGTTATTTATTTTCGTCATGGAATACAAATTGCCGCTGTGGCTCTACCGGCCCCTGCACGCCACTAGACTAATGGGGGATTTCCCTTGAAGAGCTGGAACTTGGGAATATATTCACTTTGAGGGATATCTGCCGGCCACCAACCACGTGGAAAGAGGAACAAGAGAAAAATCAAGAAGAGGTCCGAGCCCGGAGCAGCGTACCAGAGGTAAGCCAGGACCTGGGGTTGCACTCTGGGGCGAGCGTGGATACACAAGCAGACCAACCGGGGGTATTCTTTGGGGAGGGGCACTGCTGGAGGGTTGTGGGCTGAAGTCAGGCACCTGTAACAAGCAGCTGGGACTGAAACCGAGAGAATCGCTTACAGTACCGAGCACTGACAGTGCTACTAAATCGGGTTTCATTCTCAGAGATCTGAGGAGTCCTTAAGGCCACTTCAGAGGACCTCGAATTTAACGCAAATAGGAGGCATCTGGAACCTCCACACTCTGGAGGGGTTGGAGTTTGTGAGCAGGTACAAACGAGTGCACATACTATTTACATTCAAGGGTGCCAAAACCCATAACAGGCACACAAGTCCTCAAAAATTGTGACATTTTACATTAAGAGTTTGCCTATCTCTGTTCAATAAGTTTTTGCACATCAACAAGGACAAGGAAGCACAGTGTAGGATGGCAGCACAAACATTACTGGCTCGCGCTCCTGGCAAAGGGCAACCTGTCCCAACCAGACAAGACACTGACACTATGCTTATGGGAAAACTCAGAAAATATGAAAAATTGAAAAAATCGGAAACATCGAAGTGGTGGGAGGCCATCTCCCTCCAAGACAACGTTGATAAAAATATGGTACCGCGGGGACTGAGGATATACACCACACCCTCTTATGAATCACCAAATCCACGTACGTTGGAAGAATGGTCTGAAAATTCCGCCAACAGTTCCCGAATCATGCTATGCATATTAGTGCAATATGCATGGGAAGACAGGGAATCAATAATGAAGGAAATAACAGCAATTGAAGATGAACTTAAAGCCCATAGCGATCAGACCATAATAAAGAAATTTAAAGAAGATCTTAAAACTAGACTTTCATTGCATGATGAAGACATCAAACTCAGAAAACAAAGAAAGCTGCACTGTGACTGCACCCAATACGAAACTTTCCGTATACTAACCTATAGTAGAAAATATGACCACATGTACAATATCCAAACACCTGAAATCGCCCTGCAACAAGAGACCAACACTCAAATTATCAGTGTATCACCCAGAATGATAAGTGATTCAGATACAGATACCTCGGTGAAGAGCACAAGCACATCATCGGAAGTGGAGTTCATCACGAAGCGTGCCACTTTTTTAGTCGAATTCCGAGTGCTGAAGAGAGGACGGCAATCGGCAAGAGTCTCACCCCCACCGGCACCCTCTCAGAGGGGGAGAGGGAATCGAGGAAGAGGGAAGGATGCAGCCAACAAGGAAGGAAAAGATGTAAACAAAGACGTAAGAAAAGAAAAAGAAACAGAGCCAATGGGAACCAGATGTGGGGGCTACAGGAGACGACAACAATAATGAATGAAACCGAAATGGTAAATAAAACTATAGTTCACCTATTTAGCCGACAACTCACTTTTCTTAAAAAGAAAACTCTGTGCCTAGGCCTATCCTTCTGCCCCACAGAAATGTTTAACTACTCTAAAACACCTATTGAAATGTTTACCAGGAAATTTAAACTCACCAAATGGCACAGTTTGAAGAATAGCAATAGAGGACAGGATATCACTGTGAGTGAAACCCCAAGTCAACCTACCCTCACAGTGGGTGATCCTAACATGTTGCAAACCATGCAGAATTTAGCGAGCAATGCAGATTTTGTTGAAGTCACAGGCATAAATGATGACATGGAAACTTGTGACATAACCACAGATAAAGCAGTACACACTAAATTTAGACCCAAATCAGTGTTTTACCTGGTCCTCCTGCACGACAATTTGGATACTTTCCGAGAGTTAGTTGCAAACTCACTACTGGACTGCAAACACCTGCATCATAAAGGAAAACATAAGGGGTTTAACCTTACCTTGAAACAGAAAAATATCATATCTTCCCTTGCTAGTGACAAAAATATCATAATCCGTCCTGCCAACAAAGGGTGAAATGTAGTGATACAGGACAGAGAAATGTACATCAAAGAAGCTATGAGGCAACTGAACAATGAAAGCTTCTATTGCAAAAGTGACACCAAGACCTATAATGAAAGCATTGTGAATACTTGGAGTACTCTATATGAATGGCAAAAACAAGGAATAATCGCATGGGAGGAATATGTCTTCCTCAAAAAGGACTATCCTAAACTGCCCACAATAGACTTTCTCCCTAAGGTACACAAGAACTCACAAGCACCACCGGTGAGGCCTAATGTATCATCTATTGGCAGTGTTTTTGAAATTATCTCCAAACATGTCGATCACTTTTTGCAGGAATATGCAATATAACTACCATCCTATGTGAAGGATACCAAAGACTTGTTACGCAAAATTTAGAGTATTGCATGGAAAGAAGGGTATATGTTTTTAACCTTAGATGTATGCTCATTGTACACTATTATTAAGCACAAACAAGGAATACAAGCATGCACTCATTACCTTGCAGGGAGGAACATAGTGTACCTTGACCATACTAAAATGATAACTGTTATAATGCACCCATGCCTCCAGAATAACATATTCATGTTCAATGGTCACCTCTTTAAACAAACAACAGGCACTTCTATGGGTACAAGTTTCATGCAGAGCTTCGCAAATCTAGGCTTCTGGGAGGAAGAAATACAAAATGACCCTAAGTACACCGCACACTTCACCAAAGTAGTCAAGTGGCTACACTATATTGATGACCTCTTTATAATATGGCAGGGAAGTAAAAAGGACCCAGAAAACGTCATCAAACTGTTAAATCAGAATGAATACAACATAGAACAAACCCATAACATAAGCAGAGCTTAAATCAAATTTCTAGATGTTAAGGTAACAGCCACTGCTAATTCCTTACAGACTAAACCCTTCAGGAAAGCCACAGCAGGCAACAGCATCCTTCATGCTCTCAGCAGCCACCCAGATTCACTTAAATGGAGTATTCCGTATGGTTAGCTGTTGAGAGCAAGAAGAAACTGCAGCGACACTGGTGGGTATCAAAGAGAAGCCAAAACCTTGATACGAAGGCTCAGGGAGAGAGTATACCCAGAATGGGTTCTCAATAGATCAATGTCGAAAATGGAAAATATAACAAGAGGAAACACATTGGAAGAAACAGAAAGGTGAAATACAGACAAATCTGCTAGCCCCAGAGTAGTGCTCACATATAACAGGGAATCTAAAAAAATCCGAGAAGATACTCAATGAAAACTGGAAGATCCTTAAAAGTGACTCAGTCATAGGTCCTCAAATCAGCGAAAAGACCTAAGATCAGGTATTGCAAAAGTAGAAGTGTTAGAGACATACTCATGCAAAGTGGCATAACTGAACATAGTGACCAGAGGAGACATAACCTGAAAGGTTTTTATCTGTGCGGACACTGCAAAGCCTGCAAGTATAGCAGAATGGTAAAATAATTTAGCATCCCTATTGAAAAGAGAAGAAGGAAATAACTCAGTTCCTTACGTGTAGCACCCCCTATGTTATCTACATTTTGGAATGCCCCTGCAACAAAAGGTATGTGGGGAGCACTACCCTGATGGCAAAGAAGAGAGTTATGGAGCACATTAGAGCCATCACCAATAAAGACCCCAATACCCGGTGGCATGTCACTTTGCTGAATTTCACCTCTCCAATTGCAGTTTACTGTGGTATTTTGCCATAGAACAGGTACAAATGAGCCACAGGGGAGGGAACCGTGAACTAGCCCACAGGAGGAAAGAATCCAAATGGATTCTAGACCTTGAAGCCAAGCAGCCGAAACCAGGATGAGGAGTTGGCAACACACCTAATTGAAGAATGACTCTAATGCATGCTTTCTTCTCATGATGTATATGTAAATGCTATTGAAAATGTAAAATAGATGTTTTTAATTCTGTACTAGGGTACCATGTACTTTTTATAAATCCTACTCTCTATTCTATTTTTCGCATAGGAGAGAAGGAAGGTGCCCATCTTCTTTAAATCACAAACACATCACGGGCAACCTACCCTTTTCTTCAACACCACTTGGAGATCACCAAGGAAGAAATAGATAAGAGACCTTTTCACTTCGTACTTTTTCACCCATTGCACTTTAATTCACGTTATTTGTCTGCCATGGACGTATATTGAGTAACATATTGAATAGTAGTTGAATCGTCATCCTATACCAGCAAGGCCTACCTCATGCCACTTGGCGCTAGCATTAAAGACAATAATACTCAATCTGCCATTTGGCGCTAGTATTGATAATATTGGTACATATGCAATTGCGTGTAACCTATGACTGAAATTGTATCTTTATTCGTGTGCATTACACCACTTGGCAATATGCACTCATATAGTCATACTCGCAGAGCTTTAGGATCAGCATCTACATATATATATATACAATGAAAGAAAGCTGTAAATAGTATACTTTCTATGTCCATTCACGCACTTGCACTTTAAAAGGAGGTGCATCCCACGACACTGTTGTCATGTGATCAAGGCAGGGATCTGCCAAAACGCGTCGTGGCTGATGTGGTTGCACTTTAAAATTAAATAAAAAAGAAGAAGCACAGAATCGGGTCTACCTCGTCTTTGCTTGTTTGGCTGTTGGTTTCGTTGGGAGACTGAGACGAGTTCTTGCCGCATATTTCGCTGGATTGCTTTTCCCAGCGACGTAGACCCCCTCCCAGCAAGTGGTTGAGCGGAAAGAAGAAAGGCAGCGGTAGCTGAGTCTCTGTGAGAGTCCCGCAGAGCAAGGCATCCATTCGAAAAGTACCGGAAACGGAAACCTGCCCAACCCCCTTCTGCGGTGGAAGCATTGCCGAGGTCCGAGGAGGAGAAGGCGTCCGCGTGAAGCGGTCTGGCGCAGCTCGGAGGAGCGAGTGTAGGACGGCGGAGACGGACGACGAACTCCATCAGGTACCTGGCAACCCGACATGAATCGGAAGGTGGGAGGTATGTGCTAACAAGTAACCCGTGCAAGCAGTAGGAAAGCGAAAGGGAAGCTGACAGCTAGCGAACCCTTTTTTTTGAAGCTATCTACCACGAAGCGGGTGAAAACCAATAAATAAATAGACATTCAGTGCAACCATGTCAGCGGCAACAGTGAAGGATTGAGAGAACGCTGCGAAAGATGTGTTCTCTAATGAAGCGACAAGACCAAAAAACAAGACCACAGGCACAGACAAAACCTTGCCTGAGGGGACTGACTTAAAAGATAAATACAAGGCACTTGAAAAGCTGATGCGCACCGAAATGGTTAAATGGTGGGAGGCGAAGTCCCTCAGCCGATATCTAGAGGTAAATCGAATCCCCAGAGGGTTAAGAATAATGATCGCTCCAACGTATGATACTCCAAACCCGGTACTAATGGCGGAATGGGCGCAATGCAACCTAGACTCTTCGAGGAAACTAGTTGAGTTACTAGTGAAGCATGCAGAAAACGATAGAGGGGAAATTCTTCCGAAAATAGATGCTTTGCGCAACGAGATTCTAGCAATGAGTGACCCACAAGCTTCAAAGGTGAAATTCGAGGAAGAAATGGAAAGCAAACTGAAAAAGGAAGAAGACAAAATAAAAAAACGCAAATCATACAAGTTTAGAAGGGACAAAGAGGACTACGAAAACGGAAGGGTTTTCACATTTTCTAGGAAATATGACTCCATGAGGAAGAATAAAACTGGCAAACCAAACACCGAAAAAACGCGCCAAAACCCGCAGCCCTCCAATTCTGCACAACCAGAGAGAGAACCGCAATTAGAAATGTCTTCGGCATCAGGCTCCAGTGTGTACACTGAAAGTGGATCTGAATATGAGGATGAAGATACCACAAAACTAACCATGGGCGAGGAGCTAGAATACATCAGTAAGACAAGGCGTGACACGTTACGCTCAGCAGGTAAACAACAACCGGCAAAAAACGGACAAGGAGCATGCGGGAGCGGAGGGCCGCCCAGAGGAAACGCAACAAAGCGAGGGGGACGAGGCAGAGGTGCTTGGAACAACAAACAGGGGACAAAAACGTAGGAACACAAGGAACGCATACAGATTCAAATACGATAATAAACTTAGCGAACATCGACTTGACAGCGGCGGAGAAACAGTTGCTGTCGTTAGGGCTATCGTATTGCCCTGAAAGCAATTTTCATTACACCAAAACCAGGGCTGATGTGTTCCAATTCATACGAAAATTGAAACTTCGAAAATTCCATAAGACACAATCTATAAACAAATCAAAAAACAAGAGTACACGAGAGGATCCACAGGCAGACCCTATAAACTTGGCAGCGGAAGACTATGAGCTGCTAACATCTGTCCAAGGGATAATCAATACACGAAACAGTTCCCAAAATGACATGGAGTCACAGACTATGGAATGCTCACAGGATTTTCCAGTCCTCAGTTCCCAACAAACAAGGAGTCTGGCAAACAAAAAACCGGAAACACCTTTTAAAAGAAAATCCAAGTTTGTACCTATTACAACCAAAGACTCAATAGATGTTTTCAATGACACTGTGGTTGCGCAAGTTAAGAAACTACACACTAAAATTCAAATGACCAAGAAGAGAAGAACAAAGGAACAAATTCAATATGATAATTTAATGGAAAAACTAAAGAATGAGAACCAAGTGGTAATAAGAAATTCGGATAAGGGAGGAAACATCGTGTTATGGCCCCTTTCACAATATCTCACTGAAGCAAATAAACAGCTCAGCGATGTCCAATGTTACCACCACAGCTCACCCATCAAATACAAACAGATGCAAGATGAATTGGGCAGTAAACTACTGGCATGGAAAAGTTTAGGACTTTTAAACATAGAAGAGTTTAAATTCCTCAAGAAAGAGCATCCTCGCACGCCAGTGATTTACTTCATAGCCAAGATACACAAAAGTAGGGAAACACCTCCAGGAAGACCGATCATCGTGGCATGCGACGGACCCCTTGAAAATCTTTCACAGTATATAGACTTCTTTTTACAAGAACATGTCCTTAAATTCGAGTCATATGTGAAAGACACGGGGGATTTTCTAGCAAAAATAGCCAAGGTCAAATGGGAAATGGGATATTATCTAATAACCCTAGATGTTTCCTCATTATATACATGCATCAGCAACAGGGATGGAGTGAAGGCTGTTCAATATTTCCTATCCAAAATACCTATTGAATTTACAATGCACAACAAAATGTTGATTGATATGCTTCTATTTTGTTTAGAACACAATTTCTTCCTCTTTAACAAACAAATGTACCGTCAGGTTCAGGGTGTCGCCATGGGGGCCAGCTTCTCCCCCAGTTATGCCTGTTTGTTTATGGGCTGGTGGGAGGAGCTGGTCCTTAGGGAGGAATACCGGGACATCTGTATGAACAACATAGTATCCTACCTACGGTACATTGATGACTTGATCATTGTGTGGAAAGGCAGCAAAGAGGAGGCACAGATTTTCATAGACAACATCAATGTTAATGATATCAACTTATGCTTTACATCTGACATAAGTGACAGTCAAGTTTCCTTCCTTGATGTTCTAGTCAAAATTGATGAAAGCAAAATAAAGACCACTTTATATAGAAAGCAGACCGCAGGAAACACCCTGTTACATGCCAGTAGTGCACATCCCAGCCATCTAGTAGAATATGCAGCGATGAAGGGGAACTCAGGAGACATCAACAGGAGAGCAAGTGTAGGTTCCTGGAAAGAGGCTATAGTGCCAAAACAATTGATGCGGCAATGGCCAAATCAAGATTAAAATCAAGAGAGGAACTTCTACAAAACACAGAAATCCCCACACTAGAAAACACAAGTAGCACAACAATATCTGAAGAGGCACCCAGATTAATCATGAGCTACAACCGTCAGCATAGGGAACTGCGTAAAATCATCCAACGCAACTGGCATCTTGTAAAGGAGGATCCAGTAATAGGAGACTCCCTTCCTGAATACCCTTCAATCACTTACAGAAAAGCAACATCAATGGGGGATGTGCTGGTAAGAAGCAGTCCAGAATACAAGGACAACACAGGCTTGTCTCTAGCGCGTAAAGGATTTTACAAGTGCTCCAGCTGTAAAGCTTGTTCATTTGGGGTGAACAAAACTTCCTATTTAACAGCTTTCAGCTCCAAACCACAAAACATTAAGTTTCACCTAACATGTAAAAGTGAATTTGTGGTATACATACTGGAGTGCACGTGTAACTTAAAGTACGTAGGCAGTACTAAGCTTCCCAGCCACAAGAGGATCTTACAACATATCAGGGCGATCACCAACAACGACCCTAATTACCCTGTGGCGAGACACTTCCATGAAGTCCATGGTGGAAATCTAAAAGATCTAAGATATTATATCGTAGACGCAGTCCCCGCGCAGAGAAGAGGAGGGGATAGAGAGGGCATGCTGCGTAGGCTTGATACACACTATATCTTGACCTTGGATACTAAGCAGCCAAAAGGTCTCAATATGACTGAAGATCTATACACATTTTTAGAATGAGTTTTGGGAAGTTACTGCTTACATTATGTACTACAAAGTCTATACAGTTTTCATCAATTTAATGTAACGGGATGTACAGTTTGAATCGTCCATTACTTTCAAGATGTAAATACCTTATGAACTTGTTTTGTATTGTAAATAATGGATTTTACATGGTGATAAAGACAAATATTTATATATATATTTTTGATACTTCAAAAGGGTTTTAACTATTTATGCAATTTTAATTGAGCTAAGAGTGGATTGAACAACAATAATTATCTATCAATCTTTGTAGAAGTTGGTCAATTGTGGGAATCACTCGGTTAGACAGTTATATTTAGTTGCATTTATTTGGAGGAACCCTTTATGAAATAGAGATATATGTATAATTTCTTCCTTGTATTTATCTTTAAGAAGAGCAGAAACTACTTTTCAAATTGTTTTTTTGGTAAGGTACATGTGTGTGTAAATACAACAACATTTTTTTGTTCACATAGGTTATCATTTTTGTCTATTGGAAAAAAGAGGTTTATTTCTATCACGTTTTGATAAATGTTTTAGTTTCAATTTCTCTTTATTTAGATTCACGGTGATGCACTATAGTATTTAGTGAATGGATATTTGGAATACAGTTAACAATAACCCATTGTATTATACCGAAATATTGTTTGAGACTGAACCCTCATGCTTAACTTTTAGCAAATGTATTTTACAATTATTTCCTGTATTTTACGTATCACACTATGAAAACAATGAAAGAAAGCTGTAAATAGTATACTTTCTATGTCCATTCACGCACTTGCACTTTAAAAGGAGGTGCCTCCCACGACACTGTTGTCATGTGATCAAGGCAGGGATCTGCCGAAACGCGTCGTGGCTGATGTGGTAGCACTTTAAAATTAAATAAAAAAGAAGAAGCACAGAATCGGGTCTACCTCGTCTTTGCTTGTTTGGCTGTTGGTTTCGTTGGGAGACTGAGACGAGTTCTTGCAGCATATATATATATATATATATATATATATATATATATATATATATATATATATATATATATATATATATATATCCCAAAAGAACCGCATCACTGCGTTTCCCTGTTGTCGGAGCTCATGACACTGCAGGGCGGCCTCACAGAAAGGGCACAAGGCAGCCCCTTGAACACCTTCCAGCAAAACAAACGAGGTGAGGCCCAATGGAGAAAACCGTGCTTTATTTCCAAAGTTTACAGCGCCTGCTTCCATTTGTCAACGTTTCGGCGTCATGCCTTTTTCTAGACTAGATACGCCAGTGCCCAGGTGTATGCGAGCTTTAAATAATTAGGTCCATCACGTGGCTGCTAATCACAAACTACTGTACCCAGAGTGTATTGTGCATTTTTTCAGTTCTTGGCAAAATACTGTTTATCAGCACAAGCAGATCGTGGATGGGAATTTTCATTTCAAAAACAGTCATTGTGTGGAAATGCCTCTGCTCTTGTTCGGAAAGTTTTTGGCTCTGGAAAATGCCGCTTTTGCACTGCATGATCGTGACAGGATGTGCTCCGGCCCGAATCTCCTCAACGCGCCGATTTTTTTGCTCCTGTGGCACTCCTAAGTAGGTTGAAAGGCGCGTGTGTGCCAGTCTCCTCAATCACAATCCCAAAAGAACCGCATCACTTCGTTTCCCTGTTGTCGGAGCTCATGACATTGCAGAGCGGCCTCACAGAAAGGGCACAGGGCAGTCCCTTAAATACCTTCCAGCAAAACAAACGAGGTGAGGCCCAATGCAGAAAACCGTGCTTTATTTCCAAAGTTTACAGCGCCTGCTTCCATTTGTCAACGTTTCGGCGTCATGCCTTTTTCTAGACTGAATACGCCAGCGCCCATGTGTATGCGAGCTTTAAATAATTAGGTCCATCACGTGACTGCCAATCACGAACTACTGTACCTAGAGTGCATTGTGCATATATATATATATATAGGCTAATGGACATTCAAAGCGGAGCTGTAACCCTGTTCCTTTGCAAATTAAAGATTGTAATCTTACCGGCAGGAGGAGTGCATCTTTAATGCAGGGGCATCTTTATTTGAACATATATATATATTAGTGCGAGCACGTTCCTGGTGTAACGCCTTTGAAAAAGATTAACTTCGAAACACGTCAGGATAACACAAGGCTGTGAAATTGTACCTGCCATTCGAACTCTGCCCATATCCTAGATCAGGCTGGCAACCTCAGGGTGTCCTTCGTGTGCTACTCATGGGAATACCAGTGTTTATGACAATATATATATACATACATACAAGGAACACTGAATGCTGGGAAATGCAGTTACTTTCAAGGCAGAGGCGACTCCATGCCGTGTTTACCAGGCAGCCCACACTACTTTAGAGGGTGGGACGAAAAACTGAATTTTACTTTGGGACTGCAAGCGAAAGACACGACCTAGACCAGGGGGGCATTTGAGAAAGGAAAAACCCCCGAAACGCGTCATGCCCATGGTCTTACGAAAGAATAAAGGTGGATGCTCCAGAAGCCTCGTGTGCTGCCTCAGTTTCTTTCTATGGAGGAGACATCGTGGTAACATTTAGCGTGTCGCAAGCGTTTGGCTCTTGTGCTGAACCACACGCAAGGCGTGCACCCCCCGCAAGTGTCCAAAGGGGGTCGTTAAAAGGTAGATCCTCGGACTACCCCGCATCAAGCCTGCACCAGATAAATGCTGTGAAAACAGTCCATACCTGCATGGAGCCACGCCCCTACTTTATTGGCGTTTCCTTTGTCAAGGACAGTCTGAAGTGCGAGGAAGGGGGAGAGGAATATGGAAGTCATCACCTGAACCCACAACAGCCACAGTTCCCGCCGGACAACATGGCACACCGGCTGTTGACTTCACAAAAAACTGAGCCGGTGAATTGGTATCGCTGCCAGCATACAAGGAACACTGAATGCTGGGAAATGCAGTTACTTTCAAGGCAGAGGCGACTCCATGCCGTGTTTACCAGGCAGCCCACACTACTTTAGAGGGTGGGACGAAAAACTGAATTTTACTTTGGGACTGCAAGCGAAAGACACGACCTAGACCAGGGGGGCATTTGAGAAAGGAAAAACCCCCGAAACGCGTCATGCCCATGGTCTTACGAAAGAATAAAGGTGGATGCTCCAGAAGCCTCGTGTGCTGCCTCAGTTTCTTTCTATGGAGGAGACATCGTGGTAACATTTAGCGTGTCGCAAGCGTTTGGCTCTTGTGCTTAACCACACGCAAGGCGTGCACCCCCTGCAAGTGTCCAAAGGGGGTCGTTAAAAGGTAGACCCTCGGACTACCCCGCATCAAGCCTGCACCAGATAAATGCTGTGAAAACAGTCCATACCTGCATGGAGCCACGCCCCTACTTTATTGGCGTTTCCTTTGTCAAGGACAGTCTGAAGTGCGAGGAAGGGGGAGAGGAATATGGAAGTCATCACCTGAACCCACAACAGCCACAGTTCCCGCCGGACAACATGGCACACCGGCTGTTGACTTCACAAAAAACTGAGCCGGTGAATTGGTATCGCTGCCAGCATACAAGGAACACTGAATGCTGGGAAATGCAGTTACTTTCAAGGCAGAGGCGACTCCATGCCGTGTTTACCAGGCAGCCCACACTACTTTAGAGGGTGGGACGAAAAACTGAATTTTACTTTGGGACTGCAAGCGAAAGACACGACCTAGACCAGGGGGGCATTTGAGAAAGGAAAAACCCCCGAAACGCGTCATGCCCATGGTCTTACGAAAGAATAAAGGTGGATGCTCCAGAAGCCTCGTGTGCTGCCTCAGTTTTTTTCTATGGAGGAGACATCGTGGTAATATATATATATATATATATATATATATATATATATATATATATATATATATATATATATATATATATATATATATATATATATATATATATATATATATATATATATTTATATACATACATATCCAATTCACCGTATACACACCTCCTCCGCCGCCTCCTCCTCCTTCTCCTCGGTAAGGCCGAAAAGAATGGCTGACAATGCTTTGCGGCCATTCTACAATACCAACCCATTATGTGACGTAGACATAGTAATCATCAGACTGTGTTTTGCAATGTTGCTACATACGAGCTCATCACATTTCACCCCCGTTAGGACATTTCTGTTTCACTATCCAATTCATAGATATTTGCAAGAAATACATGCACCATGTTCAGTTAAATATCCTCAACATTTTTGAATTTTTTTAAATTGTTCGACCATTTCTATGTTCCTAAAACCTCTGCAGAAATAATCATCCATTTGATATACACTTCGGATTGTTTAATTTATGCCTGCATGAATGAGATAAAACCTGCATTCCGATTCAAATACCAGCTCTGTTTGTCGATTTCAGCCTAATGCGTTTCAGATGCATTTCAGAGCTCCTGCTCTTTCTTACAAGGCTCGACATTCAGGTTAAATATATATAATTAGGAGCCCTCTGATGGCCTACTAAGGTGAGTGATTCACGTTGCCTTCTGGGCCTTGCAGTGCGCATCAGAGTGTTCATCAGAGTGCATCCTTGCCTTTGGTCATTTTGGATCTTTGCTTTTTATGATGATATTTAGGCATACGATTGGCACCCACAATGGCACACACCCTTACGATGAACTGCAATAAATTACTTAGACAAGTCAGGGAAGACCTCAATAGTGGGAAACACCATCATCTTTCACTGCTTTGGTGAATTGCTGCAGTCAAGATGACCATCCTACCAAAAGCCCCATGCATATTTCAAACTATCCCACTCACTCCCCCTAAGGGGATTCTCATTACCATATAGAGAGAAATACACCGATGTATATGGTCTGGGGCCCACCCACAGATGCAATGAGAAGCAAGCTATCTGAAACCAGAGGAGGAAGGACTGGGGATCCCAAAGCTTCACCGTTACTTCCAGGAGGCACAATTGAGAAAATGGAACAGGGAGGAATCGAAAAAACACTGGCTATTCTAGGATAGAGCGATAGCACAGCTCCCCCTTAGAGGTACCTTTTTTCAAGAAAACAAATAGACTGTGAGGTATTCAAAATTCCCCCCTTACAAACATGGTAATGGAGGCCGCAAACAAGCCCTTCCAGTGCCCTGTGGGGCATAAGAGTGCAGGAGAGCTCTGGGGGAGCGGGAGCAATTTCGCCACACATTGGGGGCAAACGCCAAGCACACCAGGACTTACCATGCTGCTCCAGCCTTGGGCCACCCACTGCACGAGCTGGTCTCCCCTGCCACCACAGCTACTGGATACCTAGCACGGCCACTGACCAGGGGGGACTACACCTTCTGGCAGCCTTTGTGGCCGGAAGCCGCAAACACGCCCTTCCAGCGCCCGGTGGCACATAAGAGTGCAGGAGAGCTCCCGCATCGCGGGACACATGCGGGTAGTGCCGGGCTAAGCTCAGGCAAAGGGTGGGCCGTCTATGGCCGTCAGGGGCCAAAAGGGGCCGGCCTGGGCCACGGCCCTAACCCTTGACTGACTGGACGAAGGAAGTAAGACTCTGGTATTAAAGAGATCCTTTTGCCACTGCCACTGAAGTGACTTTTTGTACACCCTCCCCAAAACACACAAGGGAATCCTACTACCACCAGGGAGACCCATTGTTTCGGGTTTGGGTTCTTTGCTTGAACCTTTATCCAAGTATTGTGACTTCTTCCTAAGACTGATAGTTGAGGCAACTAGCACCTATATAAAAGATACTAAAAGCCTACTCGCTCTGCTGGAAACAGTGGTTTTACCGGAGGGCCAATGTCTCTTGGCAACATTAGACATTGAGAGTCTTTACACTTGTATTCCGCAAGATGCGACTATTGAAGTAATTTCCCATACCCTAGAGACCAGTCCGTGGGATCACAAGACATCTAAATCCTTTGTGGTGGACTGTGCCACCTTAGCCCTTAAAAGGAACTTTTTCCAGTATGAGGATCAGCTATACCTACAAGCCACCGGTACTTCAATGGGCAGCACATTTGCCCCCAGTGTGGCCGGGTTGTATGTGTTTAATTTTGAGTCGATGCACATCTTACCATCTGATAACCCGTTCTTTGCCAATATCATTCTATGGCAAAGATATATAGACGATGTGCTGCTGGTCTGGAAAGGGAGTGAGGAGAAACTGGGTTCCTTCTTCACCTGGGTTAATGAGTGTGACCCGAATCTTCAACAGTAGTGTTTTTGGATGTTACCATCACACGGTAGGCAA
Organism: Lissotriton vulgaris; assembly: GCF_964263255.1. NCBI lineage: Eukaryota > Metazoa > Chordata > Amphibia > Caudata > Salamandridae > Lissotriton > Lissotriton vulgaris. The sequence continues at coordinate 4,959 of NW_028251122.1, read as the reverse complement.
TCAGTTGAAAACCAAGACCTACTACAAACCTACTAGCAAAAATAATCTTCTACACTATACCAGCTTCCATCCCCAACCACTTAGGGAGACCCTGCCTTTTGGGCAGTACCTTCGCATTCGGAGGAACTGTAGTGATGTACAAGAATATAAAGAGCAATCCAAAAACTTGACTGTAAAAATGCACAAACGTGGCTATCCTGAACATCTTCTTACAAGAAGTTACAAAAGGGCTCGCAATTAAAATCGCGATTCCCTTTTAGAAGAAATCCCGAGGAATGAGGACAGCGAAGTACCACTGACATGTGTCACTACATATAATACAGCATCAAAGGTCGTGAGTCGCAGTATCAATAAACATTGGAGGATCCTGACATCCAATAATTGCAATTGGGAGAAACCTCTGTTCTCGTACAAGAGAGCGAGAAGACTAAGCATGGGCGAATTTTGCGAATCTCTCGTTCGCGAATTTTGCGGATTTGCGAACTCGCAATCCGCAAAATCCGCGAATTCTCGCGAATTTGCGGATTTTTTTCTGTGTTCGCGCGGGTTTCTGCCAGTTCGCGAGGGTTTTGTACAATTTCGCAAACGCGAACTTACCTGTCGGGTCGCAAGTTTTGCGAACTTGTTGTTTCTACGTGTCCAGCCTGTTTGGGACACTCTTCTTCATCACTGCCACTCTCTATCACCACTGCCACTCTCTGACTACTCATGCCACCCTCTGGCCCACCCATGCCACCCTCTGTTTCATCACAGCACCCTCTGGTTGTCCAGTGTACAATATTGTGGCAAAGCAAAGCACACCTTCCCTGCCTCAAGTGACCTGAATTAATTTGGGGCTGATTAATGTGTCACAGAATATTTTTTTAGCTGGCACCTGCTTCCTTAGTGCTTCCTGATTAGTGATCTTTTGCACTTGCTAAGTGCTTTCATTGTTGCAAAATTAGTTACAACACCTGCCCTGCCCCAACTGACAATAATGAATTAGGGGCTGATTAATGTGTCACTGGATTTGAACTTCCAGCCTGGCTCCTGCTTGTCTCCCTTAGCTGTAATTCAGGAACTTTGTGGCATATGTGTAACTATTCTGAGGGTCAGAGCAGGGTCACATAATAGTTGCAAGTAGGCTACTGAACTCTGGAGGGGCCCCTCAGGAAGCACTACAGGAAATGGCTACTAATGATGAGCTTGAACTTTTGAACCTGGTAAGTAGTTTCAGTTTTGCTAAGATCGTATTTCTGCAATTTAGCGCTTATTCGCGGGGCGCGAAGTTGAACTGGGAAGCAGCGAACTCACGCGAACAGTGCGAGCAAGCCATAAAATCCGCTGCTCGCGGATTTGCGGATTTTGCGGGAAATTCGCGAATCTCGCGGATTGCGGATTTACCGAAAATCCGCAAAATCCGCGAGCGGAACGGATTTTCCGCCCATGCTTAGAGAAGACTCAAGGAGGCTTTGGTCCACACCCGCCCCCGAAGGACGCAGGAATCTCCTAGAAGCGTCCTGAATGCTTGGGGTTTACCACCTGTGGTTTGTCACTACCCTTGTGGTAGTTGCAGTGTGTGTCCCCCTTCACTACAAGTTCAAAAACTTTGGAATTGGAACCAAATAAGACCTGGTAACAGAGGAGTCACACAAACTGCAACACAAGTAACGTTGTTTACTTGATAACCTGCCCCTGTGGGCTGAAATATGTGGGGATGACGAAAAGGATGGTCAAACTCCGCATATGTGAACATAGGAGTAGTATAAGGTGTGGCAAAAACAACACTAAAATGACCACACATTTTTTAGAGCATAGACACTCCCCCAATGAGATCCACTGGACAGTGATCGAACATTTACAATATGGCAATGAGCATAAACTATTTGAGCAAGAACAGAGATGGGTACATCGCTTATCGTCTCACCAGGTGGGACTGAATGATGACATTCCCTGGGGAAGTGTTTTGAGATAACACGTACTTTTCCCACCCTGTGCAATTTCTTGGTCTTCACTTTTAAGTTCTGCACGTGATTACCAACATCATTCACACCATGAGTATTTGATCTTGACTTTGAAAGTAACTGGGTTTGTTACATTTTCTTGCTGGGCTCGTAAATTGCAGGTTCTAAATTTTATTGCAATTTCTAAATTTCATTGCAATTTTGAAAATTTTGTTTCATTTTTTTACCTTGCATCGCTATGAAAAACCGGTGTTCCATGTCTTATGATTATTTAAATGAGAATATGCTTTTTTCAGGAGAGAGGTTGGCGGTTTAGTCTTCCCGTAATTATTGCCGGAAGTGTACCCATACTACATAAGGTTTCACTTTGCAAGTGCTTTTTCTATTAGCGAAGACATGAAAAGATGTTTTGTACAGATCGGACGACCTGTCAACTTGGAGTTTAATGATTTAAAATAAATAAAACAAATAGGAAGTATAATCACTATTCCGCCGTAAAGGGAGCTATTCCGATCACGTGACTTGTGACGTGGTCACGTACCAACAACGTAGTTTCAAATACGGTAACGGGGTGAGTGCAAGTAAGATCCGGACGTCAGTGGAACGGAGATCTAGGTTCCAGGCGGCGAGTCGTCTTGTAACAAGTAAGCGATTGGTTTTCTACCGCGTGTAGAGGCTATGGCAGTGAAAAATATTTAGCAGCATGGTTGGGCTGATTTGTGGCAACCCGTTCTGTTTGGTTTGTTTTACAGATAGAACAGGACGTGAAGATTTTGCCACACTGAAAGTCCATGTGGCACGCTTACTTTTAGAGCGGAGTAAGTGTATTTTGACTGACTTTGAATTCTCCTATGATTTATCTGGTTTTTTGTTTTTATGATCCTTGAGAGGGGGTTATTCTGAACGGAATTTTATGGGTTAGGCAAACGGTGTTTTTAAACGTGAGAATTGGCTCCAATTAATTCCATACCTCTAAAAAAGATTGGCTGGCAGAAAGCTAATTGGTAGCTCATGTACTATTCGATTAGAAGACCTAGTAAGAGTTCAGATAACCTTATATTTATGAAGGTGTTTAAATGGCAGGTCGTTTAAAAACTGGTGCAGACACAGATAATATTCATGTGTTTTTTTCAAATTGTTCCACAGATTGTATCCAGGCAAATTGCAGGAGTACTGGCTGCGGGTAAAACCGTGAGTTAACCAAGGACAGAATTATATCTTAGTCTTTTTTCATCTGTCCTAACGCCTTAGCGAGCGTGGACCCCCGGAGGACGGTCTTTTGATTGTTATTTTGGTCCTGAAGAAAGCTGAGCTAAATAAGCAGTAAACAGCAGAAACATGTTGACCACGCACACCGGGTCACTGGGGTTCTAATATAAACCACCAAGTGACCTCACTGTTTTTAATGTGATCAACTGGCCCTTTATTAAAGTTGTTCGGGTCCAGCTGTGATCTTTTACAAACCACTTTTTCACCACTGATCACACATATCACTTCATACTTTTCAAATACCTGCTCCGCTGCAATCGCAGGCGTCGAAGCACACAGGGGGGATAATCGGTCCCCCCTGTGGGAACCCCATGATGAAGCATGTCACCACTAGGGTGAGTGAGGGTTCTTTTAGAAAATAGTTTTTTCTTTCTTTCTCCCAGTACTTTGACCGCACGTATAATTTTATTTTTTACACTGTCTTTTTCTGTAATTAGGGACAATGTCACTTGTGAATTCACAGCATTAGGCGCTCTTTTGTTGTTGTAAGTTTTTAAGCCTAGTGCCATAATTGTTTTAGTAACTTTACTCTGCTTCCTGAAAGGGTAGTGTCTCTTACGAAATATTGTTAGCCATGACAAAACCAAAGGAAGGTAAAAGTAAAAGTGTGGTGGGCAATCTGAACGTGTTCCTAGTAAGAGACGAATCTGCAATTATTAATGAAATCATGTGAGCGGAACGCAGGCTATCTCTTGATTCTCACCTGCTTTTGAGTCTCTATGATACTACTGGTACAAACCGAGTTGAGGGCCAGGCAGAGGGGGGACCAGATTCCCATGGGGGCCCCATGTTCCTGCAATTTTCTCCCAGTATTGAAGAGATTTCGGATCCACCCACACTGGGAGAAAACCCAACTGTATTAACAAGGAAACAAACATCTAAACAGATAGGTGGAGGTAGTACTCCTCCATTAAGTTAAAAACGAAGGACACAGATAATTAAAATATCACACAAACAGTATATAACTAAATCCCAGGGAAAGAAAGGTGCACAAGAGACTGTTGAGATACCCCCTGAACTTGTAACTGAGTCTAGTCCTGACCCAGTATTACCAGATACAATACCACAACAAACAGCATAATTTTTGCACCAAGGTATGGGGGAAATCTTCTGGAGTAACCTTGAAGTAGTGATGAATGCACATGTACAACCCATTTTAAGTAAACTGGCTTATATCGAAAAACGGCTATCAAGTTTTGAAAATCAATATTTAAACACCTGTACATCACAAGCTGGACTTAGATCCTGCTTATCCCTTCAAATGGGTAAAAATAGAAGTGGGGAACTAGTTACATCAGACCGCCCGGGGCCTGGAATTTCCAATGGCCCTATGAGTTCCACCCCGGATGTAGACATGTAACCAGGCGTCAAATTTGACGATTGTGAACAAATCAGCAGGGGCGGGTATCCCTCATAATGAAGGTGGGCAACATAAGATAAGTGTAGTGGACCGCCCACCATAACATTTACCTGTTAGTAGCCCAGACTCAATTCTAAATTTGCCACCCCAAACTACACCCTACATTGCTGTCTTCGTAAATGTTCGACCATTGAACCCAGGCCAAGGGGAAGATTGGACAGCCCTGAGAAATAAATCATTGCATCTTGCACCCTGCCAGTACTACCCCCTGCCCCACATGGTGAGAACAGGGACTCTGGCAGAGAACCGGGAGCAGTGCAGCCTTACTAGCAGGGGGCTTAATTACAAACACAAGTGGGTGCGGGGCAGGGGGGTTGTAGCTGACAC
>NW_028251120.1:0-91114 GCF_964263255.1 Lissotriton vulgaris | reverse complement strand
TCTCCTGTTTGTAAGCAATAAAAGGCAGTGTAAAGAGATATGGGAGGTGATATTATATATATACATACATGTGAACAAGGGCTTGCTTAGCCCGAAACGCGTTATGCACTTTTACCAGCTGAACTGAAATAAAGAACTTGTAACCTGAACCTGATCCAGTGGTCCGTCTCCTGGTTATCGCTTCGCTGATCCGAGTGAGGATTAGAAGTGGCGTGGTGGAGTTTCGGTTATATATATAGATATATCTATATATATATTCAACATTTTGTTGTTGAAGATGGAACATTCTGCAAGAGTTGGCATCAAACATATTCCAGATTTCTTCTCGGTAATTTTCTGAAAAATATCCTCTGGCAGAACGTCTTCTTCTGGATACAAATTTGACAGTAATCGTGCATGTAAAGCTTCTTTCCCATGCTCGGTCACTTTCCCGATTCTAACATCTTGTATAATATTCTTGTAATCTTCGTCCTTCGCCTAACGCATATTTTCACGCAGCTCAGCATAATTGAAGTTTAACCATATGTTAACGTTGCCAATGCTCCCTAGGCACTTCCTGGTATCTTCATGCGTAAGCAGTTTAAACACTGGTTGTCCTTTCACTGGTGTCAGCTGCAGAAGATCACCGAAAACAATGATGTGTTTGCCACCAAATAACACATCATACTCTGTTTTAAGAACTTCCTGCATTCTCAAATGCACAAAGGCAAGCATGACATTGGAAACCATGATTACTTCGTCAATGATAAGAAGTTTCATCTTCTTCAAGACTCTAGATACTTCACAACAAGCATCTCCAGATAACTTGTGGTATTGTAATTTGTTATCATGCTCCACTGGCAGCATCAGTAGCCAATGTAAAGTAATACCTTTAATGTTATGTGCTGCCAGTCCAGTTGGAGCGCTGACAACACAAGACAGCGATGACCCAGACATGAAATTGTTTTAATAAGGAAACTTTTTCCAGTTCCTGCTTCTCCACTCACGTACAGTCGGACAGGCTTCAACGACGTACATGAGCACTCTTTCTTCTCATGACTTAATCCATGATCAATTTGGCTGGTAACTTAGTCATATATTTTCCTCTGCTCAACGTTAACCGCATCCTCCTGAGCATGTGCCATGGCTCTTTCCACTTCAATCATTGCAGTGGCAGCTTCATTTTCGATAACTGGTTCTCCTAGTGGATCCTGACTCAATGAAACAGAACTCTGACTGTCCTGAGAACTGTCTCTAGCAATCTCAGCTGCAATTGTTGCTTCCTGCTCGATTTCTGCATTCAACATTTCTAGATATTTTGGAAAAACAGGACATTCTATGGATTCCTTGGCTGCATTGAAAGAGTCTTAGTAACAGAGGAAATCTCCAAGCAGTTCCTCTTCTGCACGCCAAGGCTTGAAAAGTTGCGAAAGAGCTAAATAGAAAAACTATTTTCTTTCTGGAGATTCGCAATTCAATTTTCGATGATTTATCAATTGACATTTTCTTTGCTTGAACAGACATCCCTCACTTCCAATTACAGCATACACTCCTTTATCAATATCTTCTTTGATGTTCCTCTTGAAAATGTAATTTTGTAGAACCTCATACAGACAAACATTCTCCAGGTGACTGCTTCTATTTGGATAATATGTATCCAACATGTTGGTCTTCAAAATATCTGTACTGCTTGGCTCCTTCTCCGCCAAATACTCAATTTCCCGTACAGGTTTCAGAACTCGATTACGCGTTGCAGCAAGACCAAGACTCGCCCAAATGATACTCCTAGATTTGGCATAGAGACTTGCTGAAGATAACCGGTCAGAACATTCGTAAGCTCCAATTTCTCGATGCGACAACATCTTCAGACTGAAACTGTACAACTTCTTACTGAGGCTCTTTTCATGGGAAATATCCTCCCACATATCCTTCAGTTCTGTCTTTTCTTTTTTTGTGATGTAGGACGTCACATACCGAGCCACAGCCATACAGTGCAAGCCACAAACTGTATATCCATGTTAGCATTCCACATGGACAAAATCACTGGGTTGTAGTCAGTAATGTACTTGGACTCTTTGTTTCTTTTCAAATTGTATGTGTTTTTGGGTGATTTCCTCGTCACATTATGTCGCAGCGAAGACATCAAATTGTTCACTCTTCCTTTAGATATCACCGATCGTGGAAATGCAAAACGACATTTGGTGTAGTACTTGTCCTTGTTTCTGAATTTACGATGACAGTACTTTCCACAACGATGGCTTTGAAACCGTAAAACTTGTTCTCTTAGACTTTTATCTTCCTTTGTCTTTGGAACAGCACATGTAGAATACTGTTCTATGAAACTCATCACTAAGTCATCCGGATCTGTTCCAAATTTGGGTGCATCTTTGATCCATAGCAGCATATGTATATGAGGAGCACCTCTTGCTTGATACTCCTTTCTCCAGAAGAAATCCAACACCTCTCCAAGAGGTGGATTTTTCTTGTTCGTGATGAAAGACATCATAGCTTCAAATCTATGATTGAAGTATCTGCATACATTCACTGGATCCAAAGAGCACAGTTCTCCTGGTGTCTTGAATTCGATATTTTCAGTGTTTCCATTTGCCTCTCGTAGAAATTCAAGTAAGTCTTCCCAGCCATACTCAGCACAGCTGAGAGTGAGGAACCATGTGGGAGTTCCTAAGTTCCTCAGCATACATTTTAATTCATCACGACGGCGGTACCAATACTCATTAGTACCACGCTAACAAGCCATGAGATTAATCAGGTGAGAATCCAAAATACTGTCTTGCACATTGACTTTATCCATAAAGTCCCTTGCCGAGATATTTCGCAGTTGTACACCACTTTTCAAGATGTGGTTCACTGCATAAGACAATCCAGAGAGATCACTTTCAAACAGTAGATGAAACAAATAGGGAATGCATTGACGAAACCTAGGATCTTCTGCACACAATCGTAAAGTCCGGTATTCTGAAGCAGGAATTTAAACAGGTCACTCATCATATCTTCCTCTTTGACCTGTGGGAAATAACTGTGGGAAACATTGAGCTTCCAAACTTTCCTCCCAAACACTAATGGGACTCCCTTTGGCTTGTTTCATTTGAAACAACTCAATAGCATTCCCCATGACTTCCTTGGAATGCAAAGGATGAACACTATAATGTTCATATATTTCTTCATTTTTAGAGGCTTCTACTTTCTCAATTTGCCCAGCACACAAATCGCTGTCCTCTTCTTCACTTACTTCCTCTTCTGCAACACATACATTCTTGTAGTACTCATTGTTTTTTATCAAATACAATGTTGCCTTTTTGACTTTCCTAACATCCACTAAATCTTGCCAGATTTTCTTACTCTTTGTCGGAACCCCATTAACTAGGATAACCAGAGGTTCCTCTTCCACTTTCTCTACTCCAATTGTATTAATGTTTTTCTTCAAATCTAAAGGCAAATAAACAACTCTTCCCTTTAATCCTCTCTGTAAATCTGATGGAGGCAATTTCCCTGTCTTTGGCTCCATTCGTACAATAGCCTGGAAGGGATGGCACTTTGAATCAAAATAGATTCATAAATATTTAAATCCTTCAATTCAGAAGGAATGTCAACCAATTCCAGATTATTATGAACCGCTCTAGCATGCATCTGGTTTTGGTTTAATTTGTTAAAACAATAAGTACACATATGTTGGTCCGCTCCCAAATCAAAACAATTTTCTACCATCAAGTATGTGGCAAAATCCTTCCATTCACTATTGTTTTCCATTTCACTTTTTGCATATAAATCCACTAACTTAGTCTGATTATTATAATAAGTCCGTCGACAACACACACAAGTGAAATTAGGCCTCTCACTTGATTTCACCATAAACGTGGAAATTTCCTTGTGAAACTTTTCTGTACAGAAAATCTGTACACTCTCTTCCACATTACTTTCTTCTAGTTGGTCAATTTCAACATTGTTCATTCTAACCATTCTAACTAATTTCCTCACTTTATTATGATGCACTGCTAGCATCCTGAAATGATGAAAAACACTCTGGCATACTCTCCTGGAAAGACAAGCCAGTGAATGACCATGCAAACCTGTCACTTGTCTCACTCTGCAAGGATCTAATTCTTGCAACAACTTTATTTTTTGTTTTAAACTTTTCTTATTAAATGTCCTGAAAATAACTCTCCTCATTAAAAAATGCCTCACAACTTGAACTATGCATCCATTCTCCTGAGAAAACTTCACAAAAATTACTTCGATTAACTACTCTCTTCCATCTACTATTTGATTTGAAAACATAAATTACCTTGTTTAGTTTCCTAATTCTATTGATTACCAAAATAAATAACTTTCGCTTAATTCCGAAAGCCTGATCAATAATTTTCTCTACATTTTTCTTTTTCTTATAAAATGCCACTTTCTGTTGGTCTTTCTTAAATTGTTTTAGCAAATTGACAATTATCCTGTTGCGGAACATTCGCCTACGAATGCCCCTGAATATATTTTCCCTTCTACTGCCATGCACAGAGTTATCTCCTGCTCTAGCAGAAACTTTTTTGACGGGCCTTTCCTTTCCATTTAAATTGGCTCTCTTTTTCAGGACTAAAACTTGTTCTATAGTTATACTTTTGTTTCTACAAATGTTTCTAAGGAATGATTTCGTTCTCTTACCCGGAGCTTTCTTCGTGCGTTGACAAGATTTTATTGTAGAGGACTGCTGCAAGCATTTAGTAATCTGCTGTCTTTGACGTTTCGTAGCCTTTCGGATTCTATCCTTAGACGGCATTGTCTAATTTCTAAATAATCTGCAGTTGAATCTGTGGTAAAATATAATAAAAAATGGTATTAACCACTATTACCAAACAGTAAATCAATAACAGTAAGGATTTGATTCAGCAATGCCATAAAGATGATTCAGTGAAATCTTCTTAATTTTACTGTGTTAGTTTTACAGGGCTTTCATGAAAATGACTGCCCACCCTGCAACAAAAAGCCCACATGAAACTTGACGCACGTTAAATTGTGTACTTACCTGCAATAATCCATATGCCAGTGTTTAGGTCCCTCCACCCTGCCCCTCCCCCTCCCGCCTCCCTGCCCCACCGTAACTCCCTCCACGACCCGTGGCTGCTATCTTGCACCATGGTGCATCTTGTAAATCACTGCTGCATTATAAAAGTGACGCAACAGCAGCACAAAAGAGGCGCACAGCCATCATAAATCTGCCCCTAACACTTTATATTTAAAAAGTCTATCATTCTTGTTTCCTTATAGTACGCTCCCCGGAACACTTTCCGGTGCGCGTACCGGGCGCACCCCACGCAAAAAAAACAATTTTTTTTTTTTGCCCCGCGGGCCCTTTTAAAGCCTCCACATCAAACCTAGGGGGTCAGGGAGGATCTACTATGCCCCCTTATGGTCATTTCCCCCTTCGTTTTGGCCTCCTCTTGTCTCTCGATCCTACCGAGAGACAAGATGGCGGCCGCTCCGGACTGTTTAGAATGTTGACAGACACCGGAGAGCCAATCAGCTTTGCTTCGCAAAGTTCCGTTATGCGAAAAGTACGCGAACCGGAGCGCTACCCGGGACGCTGTCACAGATATATCTGTTTTTTAAAACGTTAATTTCTCAAAATCCACTGGAGCACATATATTGAGACCTAGCAAAGGCACATCGGGCTAACAGTCCCTACAATTTTGCCAAGTTTCGTGCAAATCCATTCAGCCGTTCGAGCTAAAAGTGAGGCCAACCGCCCTATGGAAAAATGAATGGGAAAGATGCGTTTTGGGACCCCCCTTTTTTCTCAGCCCCCCTTTACGAAACCCCCCCAAATTTTCAGAGGCTGCTCAGAAACAAAATGTGCCATTTTCCTGAAAATTTCAGCCGATTCCGTCCACAAACGCCAAAGTTATTAGACATAGAATATTCAAAAGTCCCATAGAGAAAAAATCCTAACTATATATACCTACTGGCGACCGCCAGTAGGTAATATATATATATATATTCACTGAAAAAACCATAGGTTATACACCATATATAGTTAGGGATTAGCATTTACAAAACCTTATTTTACTCGCACAAAACCATTGAAATTCCCATATATAGTTAGTTGCACTAACTATATATCGCGCACCCGCAATCCACTGCTGATGATGTCACATATTACATCATTCATGACATGGTCAGTGACATCACTGATGACATCACTTATGACAACATCCAGTGACTGTATGTTTCTGTAAAGTTAAAATATGTCTTACATATTGAAGAATGAGTGGATGTATAAGTGTCTGGATGAAGGATTTAGTAGGTGCATGACTGACTGTATGAGTGAGTGATTAAATGTGTCTCACTGAGTGCATGGGTTAGTGACTAAACTGTCTTAATTTGTGCATCATTATGTCTGTTGTTCTGTAAACTGCTGCATGTGTTGATCAGTAGCTTTATGAGTAACTATGTGGGTTATTGATTGGTTGCCCAAGTATTTGTATGGGAGACTGAGTGTGTGTGTGGGTGGCTGGGAGGTGTATGACTCTGTGCATAGATGTGTGAGCAGTTGATTCACTAGATGTATGGGTTCAAAAGTGCATGTGGAAACAGCTGTATGGGCGGTTGACTGTGTGCATGAGTGTATTGGTGAGTGAATGGATATCTCAGTGCCACATGTCAAAGTAAGTACATATGTAAAACACAGTACATGTGAGAGTTGACATATATAAATAACTGTGCATAAGAGCCAGTGAATGTGTGAGTGGCTGTATGGATCATTGTGAACTTGTATCAGGGATTGTATAAGAGAGTAAATATGTGTTAGTATATGTTTGAATAAGTAAGGTGTGTATAACTGTATAGTTGAAGAAATGGAGGTGTGATTGATTCTTTGCATGACTGACTAGGTGTGTAAGTAACTCCATAGATGAGTGACAGTCTGTGAGTGTCTGTTTACACTGAGTGTATCTAATGTTATATTAGAGTCTGAAGAGGTTCATCGTATTATCACATGAATGATGTCATCAGTGATGTGATAAGTAATGTCAAATGAGATGTCATCAGTGATGTCATCAGTGATGTCATCAGTGATGTCATTTGAGATGTCATCAGTGATGTCATCAGTGATGTCACTGACCATGTCATGAATGATGTAATATGTGACATCATCAGCAGTGGATTGCGGGTGCGCGATATATAGTTAGTGCAACTAACTATATATGGGAATTTCAATGGTTTTGTGCGAGTAAAATAAGGTTTTGTAAATGCTAATCCCTAACTATATATGGTGTATAACCTATGTTTTTTTCAGTGAATTTTCAAGGTTTTGTAAATGCTAATTCCTAACTATATATGGTCTATAACCTATTGTTTTTTCAGTGAATTTCATTGGTTTTTTAAAAGCTAATATCTGTAGCTGTAAAATGTATTCTTCTTTAAATCCCAAAATATATTTTATATGTTTATTAATAATTTTTTTTTTAAATATTTTTTTTTCTTCGCTCCCGGTTCGCGAACGGGGAAGCTTCCCGTTAGCTCATCTTGATGCCGCGACCTAGTCCGCGAACCGGTAAACGTTCCGTTTGCGCAACTGCCGCGTTAGAAATCAACATCATGACGCGTCGCGGAAGCGCGACGTATCACGTTGTCGCGTAATGCGTCTTATGACGCGCCGCGTTAGCGCTCCCGGAAGTGCTCCGGACCGCCAACCGGAAGCGATCCGGGGCGCGGTGCGCACCGCGTAACGTGAGCGGAACAGGTCATGTGACTTGTTTATAAAACTTTTCATTGGTTCATTTCACTTTTGGTTTCCTAATGATGTAAGACTAGGTCATATGACCTAAAAATAACACTTTTCATTGGTTTAGAACTTTTGCTTTTCCCAAATGATGAAAACCCCTCCTTCTTTCTTCACTCTGACTTTCATCTTGGTGAGAGAAAGACCCTTTTTCATAGTTGAGCAATGGCTTCAGTAGTTGCTTCAGCTGGTGCACCCCCACCACCACCTTCACCTCCTCATGGGAAGAGAGGACCACCTCCCCAGTTCATCACCAACACAGAGGAGGAAGAGGATGAACTAGAGGAAGAGGAGACAGAAGGACCACAGTTCTTACAAGAGGTGCCCCGGGTTTCCCATCGGAAAGCCAGTTTCATTTGGCAGTTTTTTTCACTCCCTCGAGGGCAGAAGAAAGTAAATGCTAAGTATGTCACCTGCCTCATTTGTAAAGACAAGTTATCAAGAGGCACTGATAAAAAGTATAGCTTTGGGAACTATACCATGCATCGGCATATGTGCAGGTGGCATCCATTGAACTACAGCCGGGCAGAGATGCGTGACCTGCAGGATAATCCAACAACAACTCCTGTGGCCAGGTCAACTTCACAAATATCGTTGACAGGAGCAGAGGCACGGGAAACCGTGCCAAACATTCAGGAGAACTTTGTACATATCAAATTTACCTGTTTGTATTGCGGTGCATTGCTTTCATGTGGTAACATGAGCCTATCGTTAATTAACGTTGCTTATGAAAATCATAATTGCCCTAACCGCCCCAGACAGTAATTATTTTTTTGCTCCTGTTGAGCCCTTTTCAATGCCTGTTTTTTGTTGTTTCCCCTCCATCAAAAACAAAAAAAAAACATAAAACTGTTAAAAAAATACAAAAAAACAAAAAAATGTTCAGAAAAATAAAAAAAAAATATAAAACAACAAAAACATTAAAAAAAAAGTTTTTTTCAAAACTACCTCCCCTTTCAAATAAAATTGCTAGAATGTTTAGCACTCTGGCAAGCTCTATTTCTTTTGGTTCGCTTCCCCGTTCGCTGCCCGGTTCGCGAACTGGGAGCGAACCAAAACATTTTTTAAAAAAAAAGAAGAGTAAGTATAAGGAAAGTAAACAGAGAGTAATGTTAAAAGAAAGACAGCTATAGGGAGTAAACCAGAGATACTGTTTAATAGATCTATTTACCGACGAAAAGATGGAAGAGGGTATGGTAGGTGTTTGCAAGTTCACACAACAATGTTTCAATTGAACTCTGAACTCTCAGTGCACCTGCGTATCCAGTGCAATCTTTCATTAAATGTTTTTTCCTTGACCATTCAAATTACATCTTTCAAAGAACACATCCATGCACCCTAACTTTCTGTTTTCAGAAATGGAAATCCACCAATCACTGCTAATGAATCATTAGCACTGGAAATCCACAGTTTTTTTTCTTTACAAACTCCTACTGTTTCAACTGCCCTTTCATTACCACACTTCATCTGACTGCTGCCCAACCTTCTCTCACCATGTTTAATGTCTGGATTGTTGGACATAGTTACATCTACTGGGCTCAAAGGTATGCTGAGAACAGAAATTTACCTAACCTCAATTTACAAGATGTGGAAATTAAGTGGTTGGGCCAAAGAGGATTAAAATGTCACCAATTGATACCATTGGTGAAAACCTTTATGCATTTGCCAAAACCTGAACTGTTAATTGTGCACTGTGGAGGTAATGATTTGGGCACTTTGACTGGGGTAGGTCTGGAAATGCTTTTAAAGGACACCTTTGAGCAATTAATGGCACTTTTTCCTCAAACTGCCTTGGTATATTCCAATATATGCCAAAGACAGAAATGGAGGTGGTCCAACCAATTTTGTCCAGAAATTGAGAAGTCGAGGAAGCATGTAAACAAATCTGTTTCAGCTTACATGAGAGACCATGGAATGGGCTCCATGTACAACAATAAACAATATGTTTTATATATGTATATGTAAAGGTGGATGAAAAAATAAATGTTTAAATAAGTGTCTAAATGGATGTTTTTTTTTATAATTGATTGGTTAACTTGCTTATTAAGTGTATCTTAGTGAATACATATATTAGCGAGTAATGTTTAAATATTTAAATATATGTATCAGTGTTTCACTTTGTGTATAAGTGGCTTCATGGGTTGGTGAGTACCTACATGTGTGTGTATATGGGTTATTAGATTTTTTTTTAGTATCAGTATGAGTGTCTGTATGGTTTGGTGGGGGTATTACTTAGCACATAGATGCATCAATGACTGACTCACTGTTTGTATGTGTTTTGAAGACAGCATATGTGTAGGATTGTAAGGGTGGATGAGTGTGTACATGTGTGTGTTAGTGAGTGAATGACTGTCTCACTAGTGTCTTTATCAGTAACGACATATGTTTTAATCTAGTATATGTGAGTATTGATGTTTATAAGTAAGTATATGTGAGAGCGAGAGATTCTAAGAGTTCCTGTTTAAATAAGTATGTGTTTCTATAAGTGTTTGTTTAAGAGAGTAAGTATGTGTAGGTTTTCTTAGAAGTAAGGTGGTAGTGTGTGTATAGTTGTATATGCAAATAAATGGATGTTCAATAGTTTATTTGCATGTGTGAGTATGTGTGTGAGTAACTTTTGGATGACTGTCTGTGTGTAACAGAATGTATAGGTGTATCACTACATATGACGAGTGAGTATATGTATGAGTGTCTATATAGAACTGTTGGTGAATGAGTGGATGTGTATATAGATGGTGGAATTACTGAATTGTTTGTTGTAACTGGTATGGGTATCTCCATTTTTTTGAAAATGTTAATTTCTATTTTTGAATATGTGTTTTAAGGGTTACATTACACTGAAAGGAGGTCTGTCACTCTGTCACAAGGATGGTGTCATCAGTGATGTCATGAGTGATGTCACTGACCATGTCATGAGTGATGTAATATGTGACATCATCAGCAGTGCATTGCAGGCGCGCAAGTTATAGTGAGTCCAACTAACTATAACGTGGGAATTTCAATAGTCAGTAAAATTTCCAGGTAACTATAACTGGTGTTAAACCTATGTTTTTTTCAGTGAATTTAATAGGTTTTTTTAAATGCTAATTCCTAACTATAACTGGTGTGAAACCTATGGTTTTTTCAGTGAATTTCATAGGTTTTTTAAATGCTAATTCCTAACTATAACTGGTGTGAAACCTATGGTTTTTTCAGTGAATTTCATAGTTTTTTTTACCTGCTAATTCCTAACTTTATATAGGGCCTCATACCTATGTGTTTTTTAGTGAATTTCTAAGGTTATTTATTAGCAAATGTCTATAGCTAAGAAAAGTATTTTTTTTTAAAAATGAATCCTATATTGTATATTAATATAATACTTTTTTTTAAAAGTATACAAATCCCCTATCTTGCAAATGTTCATAGCAAGCATTATTAAAAAGCAAGACACAAACAAACAGCAAAGAAACTCAGGGCCTTACTTATGAAGGCCTTGCGCCACCGGTGCGTCACTTTTTTCCCATGTTAAAAGTGACGCACCGGCGCCACAAGGCAATCATAA
The DNA here is from genome assembly GCF_964263255.1 of Lissotriton vulgaris. NCBI lineage: Eukaryota > Metazoa > Chordata > Amphibia > Caudata > Salamandridae > Lissotriton > Lissotriton vulgaris. Next base: position 79,811 of record NW_028251120.1, on the reverse strand, counting down.
ATAAGGCCCAAATGTAAATACCATTTATTTCCCCCCAAAATCGTTTTTTGAATAACATTTAAAAAACACAGCACAGGACCTATGTACAAGCATTCAATTTCACTACTGAAACCTCACTGTTTCACAAAATACAAATCCCCTATCTTGCAAATATTCATAGCAAGCATTATCAAAAAGCAAGACAGAAACCAACAGCAAAGAAACTCAGGGCCTTATTTATGAAGGCCTTGCGCCAACGGTGCGTCACTTTTTTCCCATGTTAAAAGTGACGCACCGGCGCCACAAGGCAATTGATGTAAATATATAATTTACTATCGAAATTTCTATGCAGGTAAGTACTTAATCAATAATAACTCAATCGGAAAGAAAGAAGACAGAGTCTGTGGTGTTAGAGTTCTTAGGGGTTTTATTCCTTAAAAAGGAATGGTCAAGACCAGGATATCATATTCTTCCCACCACAGGGGTGGAAGAAGGGGTAGAGCAATGTTTTATTAACAATACATGGCTTATATACTTAATTCACATCATAGGAAGTAAGAGAGTAAGCGTAACAGCTGAGAGTAGACAAGATAACAGCATCCACGTGTTACTAGTGCGTAATCAGAAGGCGTGGACTAGGCGTAACTGGAGGTGTGTGCTAGAAACGTCACAGATAGGTGTCACAAAAGGGGTGGCACTAAGCAGGAAGTTGCAATGTCAGCAGAAATCAGAGGCTTGGATGCGCGCGCAGCTGCATGACGTATGATTGACGTGAAACTGGAGGGTGCAGGGGGCTTGACATTTGCACTGACGGAAAGAGACAGAAGTCTGGCATGTCAGATCAACTTGTGCTTCTATCATATCTGATATCTGGTGTTTAGGAACTGAGCTATCTGGGCGGAAAGGTCTCTGGGGCAGAAGCTATTCTATACTGACTGTGAGTGCGTGTATAAGCGCCTGAGTGTCTGCATGAGAAGCGTGGGGGCATGGGCCTTCCATGGGAGCATGGCAACAGAAGCTATGAATTACTTGCACGGAGACAGGCCGGCCCTTTGGCTCTGCAGCGGAGGGGGATGTTTACTGAAGCTAGTAGGCAGGAATGTATTTTCAAGGAGCGGAACAGATAACTCGAAGGTTGTAGTCAATCTTGGCAGGCAGCAGGCTGAGCTGAGCGCGGTGGGCCGCGCTAGAAGTAAGGCAGAGTTCACGGGTACGGGGGCAGCCTGGGCAGCCTGGTCTGAGGCTCTCAGAGTCAGGAGGGAGAAAAAGGCTCGATGGCAGATATTCTGGGCCTACTTTGCCAGAGCTGAAAAACATGTAGAGTACACTACAAAAAGACGTTGGCATAGTATACTTAGGAACGGACTATCCAACCCATTCAGGGTGGGTCTGAAAGAGGACATGTTAACGTTGGACGCAAATGTATTTGCGTCTTCATAGCTGGTACAGGAGGGAAGTTACATGCACTTTAACTCGTACATGGAGACGGTGGGGTACACGCTAGGGAACACAACTTGACCAACATTTATATTTCCTCATTCCCTCCTTGTTCCCTACGGACCCTTCATGATATATCGATCATCATAAATTGATCAGTTTGTTCTTGTAACATAATTTGTTCGTCTCTCTTCCGTTGTCTATTTGAGAGAAAACTGGAATGTTCAATGCACGATGTGGCACACAGTCCACATATCGCCGGCCCACACTGTAGGCACAGGCAGCAGCTGAATACTATGACAAGGCCAAAACCTAGGAAGGATAGGATCTTCCATCCCCAAGCGGTTAACGTTGTCCAGAACCAACCGGACCAAGTCCAGGTGCCTGGATTCTGATGTATCTGATTTGCAATTTTATGCAGACGTGTAATAGCTTGATATACAGATGGCGCGTTTTGTGGAATGAAAACACAGCAACTTGACCCGATGACCTTACAGGCTCCACCTCTATCTGCCAAGATGACGTCAATAACAAGACGATTCTGAAGGACAACAACCCGCATGGCAGATTGCTCCTCTGTTAGGTTCCCTAAGGCGGAGGCAGTTTCATGTACTACAGCTTCAAGCGTTCTAGTTAATCTACGTATTAATTTACTGTTTTGGACGGGGCCTAAAAAGAAAAGGAATCCTTTATTAAAATCGGTGTATTGTTCCCATGCCGTTTCTGTATAGTCGACAAGCGGGAGATCTCTTCGGAGTCTATTCTTTACTAGATTTGTGTTTCTGTGGTAAACAGGAGGGGCTAGAAAAACAGGTGGCAGAAGGAATGCAATATAACAGGTACCATCCCAATCTGGAGGCAGACGTATGTATGCGGTATGACCACAAACAAAATAAGAGTGACGGGTAACTTTAAAGGATGATTTACCATGATCACGGAATTCGACCACAGTAGTACATTTACTATGACCTAAGTGTACTGAACCTTTCTTTCTGACACATAATTCACCAGTGACTGGTAATACTGGCATAGCGGGCAGGACTGGTGCAGCTCCGGATTCGACAGTAAGAATCATGAGGTTAATTGTGTAGTTACTCAATCCATATACTTCATTTTCTAGATCAGTTCCTATTCTAATGGGGAGTCCCTCCTTATCAGGGTAACAGACGTTGAGCAGGACTAAGTTCAGGTTTCCCCAAACCCAGCTCCCGTCGCGGACAGCAATATCAGAATCTAAGGAATTTATTATTTTGAACCATGCACCACAGGAGCCGTTGTGAGTGAACGGGTACGGAAAGAGGGGCAGAGCTCCCTTGTAATTCTGGTAGGGAGGGAGTCGGCCACATATCCAGCAGTTTGTAGCGTTATTAGTCTGATGGGAGTGGTGTAACATACTAATGAATGTGTTGTTGCGCAGCGCAAGTCTGTAAGAAAGTTCGTGTGGAGGTAACTCGCTAAAAGAGTGTTCAGCAGAAACGTTGTAAGCAGATTGTCCACGCTTGAAGATAGGGCAATAGATTGGAAGAAGTACGCTTGCAACAATTATCAGAATACTTAGAAAAAACATGATTAATAATGTCACTATACAGTGACTACGCAGTGATTTGCAGTATGTACGTTTCTTGAATTCTCTCTCTCTCTCTCTATCTCGATCTAGGGGATACATGTCAGAAACTATTTAACCGATTCACCTAGGGGAGGACTTAAACAATTAAACTGTCTGACTTGCTAGATCGAAGCTTGAGTCTGTATTCCTCTTGGGGAGTTTTTTCTCGTTTGGAAACTTCAAAGTCACTGGGCTCAATACAGTCTTTGGAAGGGGTGGACGAGCCTGGGTCGGATTTCAGTCCATTACATAATTTAACATGGCTCATGTGGATCCACCCCTTTTCTGCCCTCAATTTTCACCGCTGTCCTTGTAGTGAGTAGAACGGTCTTCGGCGATTTCCAGCGGGGCTCCAGCGGACTTTTCCTGTCGAAGTTCCTCACGAGAATCAGGTCGCCTGGACGGACATCATGCGGCTTTACATCAGTGTTGTCAGGGAAGGCTGCGGCAACCTGTGAACGACATGATTGGAGTGCAGACATCAAGGAGGCAAGGTAATCTGTCAACATATTGCAATCAACATCGGTAATTTTTTTAGGAATGGGCGTCCCCCACATATTCGGTGGTCTACCAAAGACCACTTTGTACGGGGATAGTCCTGATCTTGAATGGGCAACCATTCTCATATAGAACAGTGCCACTGGCAGGGCGACTATCCAGTCGACCCCCTTCTCTTGACATATTTTAGCAAGACGTGTCTTTAGTGTCTGATTATGCCTTTCTACAAGGCCTGCGGCTTCGGGATGTCGGACACAATGGAATTTCCACTGATATCCTAGCAGCAAGGAAACCTGTTTCATTAATTCGGATGAGAATGGCTGACCGTTATCTGAGTACACGACACGAGGCATGCCGTACCGTGGGAAGAATTCACGAACCAGCTGCTTGGCAGTGGTCGGAGCAGTGTAATCTGGGACTGGGTAGGCTTCGGTCCAACGGGACAGTGCACAAACAACTACGAGGACATATTTAAATCCTCGACAACGGTCCATCTGGATATAATCCATCTGGAGGACTTCAAAAGGATGATCGGGAGGATGAAATCCACCTTGCTCTACAGGGACGCTTTTACCTGGATTGAACTGACAACAGATCATGCAAGTACGCACTTTCTGTTTTGCTGCTGCTCGTAAGTGTTTATTGCTCCAGAGATTCTGTAAACTGTCTAACATTGCTTTTTCTCCTAGATGTGCTGGACTATGTGCTGTATTAATTATGACTTGAACCATAGAGTCAGGGAGAAACCATGTAGATTTTCCCTTCGTCATCCAACCTTGATCTGTCTGGATCCCTCCTAGTTCAATCCATTTCTTTATTTCATCTGGGGTAGCATGTGTCTGAATATTGATAACATCTAGTGCGGGATCCCTAACGGTCATACAATTTGTCGGTCCTATTGTCTTTGTCGTGTCAGTTGTCTGAGTGTGAGTCAATGCTGTATGTTTCGCTGTCTGGTCTGCCAGGTCATTACCCTGGGAAACAGAATCTGTGACCTTAGTATGTGCTTTACACTTCATGACGGATATGCCTGAGGGCAGATGTATTGCTTCTAACAGTGCTTGAATGAGGGGACCGTGTTGTATCTTGGCACCATGAGAGGTCAAGAAACCTCGTTCTTGCCATAACATTCCGAAGTCGTGTACGACTCCGAACGCATAACGGGAATCAGTGTATATGTTAACATTTCTGTTCTTGGCTAGTATACAAGCTCGGGTCAGAGCGATGAGCTCTGCTGCTTGAGCAGACAGTGGGTCAATACGATGTGTTTCTTTGACTTCAGTTTCAGTGGTCACTGCATACGCGGCCACTAATTCTCCTGTACTTGTTCTCATGCATGAACCGTCCACATAAAGTGTCAGGTCTGGATTTGTCAGTGGGACATCTGTTAAGTCTTGCCGTGGCTTTGTTACTGCATTAATGATTTCTATACAATCATGCGGGGCTGGATCTGTCATAATTGTAGGTAACAGTGTTGCGGGGTTCAGAATGCTGCAGCGTCTGATTTCTATGTGTGGCTGGAATAACGTTAATTCATAACCTGTCAGTCGTGCTATAGTCAAGTGCTGAGTCTGGGTTCTGTTTAAAAGAACCTCAACAGAATGTGGAACTTGTACGGTTAACTGATGGCCTAAAACAATTGAATCGCTCTGTCTGATTGCTAATGCTGTTGCTGCTACTGACTTTAAGCACGCAGGGAGTGCCTGGGCTACTGAATCCAATGTACTTGAAAAATAAGCGCAAGGCTTATATGAACCTGCTTGATCTTGAGTGAGGACAGACAACGCTGTACCATCACGTTCTGTAACAAAAAGTGTAAACGGTTTGCTGTAACATGGTGTCGCTAAAACTGGTGCTTGACATAATGCTTTCTTTAATTCCTCAAAGGCTTGTGTATGTTCCTGAGTCCAAGGAAGGACAGTCGAAGTCGCTGCCTCCTGCGTTGTTAACTGAATGAGTGGCTTAGCTAGAAATGCATACTGAGGAATCCATTGTCTGCAGTACGAGGTGAGGCCTATGAAGGCCCGCACTTCTTTTTGTGTCTGGGGTTGTGGCACATTTGCAATTAACTGAATGCGATCGGGAGTGAGCTGTCTCCCCACTTTGGACAGCAAGTGACCCAAGTACACAACTTGCTGAACACAGAATTGTAGCTTCGAAGGAGACACCTTGTGTCCCTTGTCTGCCAGAAAATGTAAAACTGTCAGTGATGCTTGTTCACATTCGGGCTCACTTCGTGCGGTGATCAGCAGATCATCGACGTATTGCAGTAAAGCGGTGTTAACTGGCATTGTGATACAATCAAGTTGTCTTTTCAGTGCTTGGCTATAGATGCTGGGGCTTTTCTGTGAATCCTTGAGGTGCGCGTGAAAATTTGAAACTGCGTCTGAATCCGAAGAGATATTGGCTCTCTGGATCAATAGGCACGCTGAAGAAGGCGTTCTTGAGGTCAATTACAGTAAAGAACGTTGCTTCTGAATCAATAGCAGTCAATAAGGATGAGATGTCGGGAACCACAGGGTACTGTGGTATAATGCATTTGTTCAGTTCTCTGAGATCAATCACCAGCCGATATACTGGCGGTGCATTGGGATCAGTACGTTTAAGAATCGGGATGATGGGTGAATTACAGATATTGGAGTCGGTCTCTACGACCACTCCCTGGGTAATGAGCTCTTCAATGATTTCCAGTAAAGCCACTACAGCATCGGGTGGTAATTTGTATTGTCTGATTCGTGGTAGAACTACACCTTCTTTGAGTGTAACACGGTATGGGGTAATGTGCATACAACCTACATCAGTTGGGCCTTTTGCCCACAGGTGGTCTGGTACATTTTTTAGTCTGACATCAAACTCACGCAACATATAATGACCCTTGAAATCCCGCAGAAAGAGTCTAACTCCCTCCGGAGAACAGCAAATTATGGCTCCTAGAGCCTTCAATGTTTTAATTCCTAACAGATTTTCTGGACATGATTTCGTAAGTAACAAGTCTGTAACACGTGATAATGGACCCACAGCCAGGGGGACTGGTTCAGATACTTCATTTACAATGGGCTGTCCTGAAAAGCCAAGGGAAACGTTCTGTGAGCCTGAGAGGGGTGCCCCTGGGACTTCATTATGACTGATTGTTGTGCGGCTTGCCCCTGTGTCAATTAAAAACTTTCTGTCTTTTCCCAATACTTGACTGTGTACATAAGGACCCTCTTGATCTACAGGAATCTCAATAAGAGGCAAGCCCAACTCCCTCTCTAGGCTGTTTCATGTATATCGTGGATAATCGGGGTAAGCGGACTGGGCATACTGGTACATCTGTTGTGAAACTTGCTGGGACGCGGCAATGGGCTGTGGCTGTGATACCGCTACTGTCTGTGCTGGAGGTGAGGAAGCATGCATAGGCTGTGTATTCTGCATGGGCTGCATATTCTGTGAAGACTGATGCTGGTTATGGTCTTGTCTAGGCGGATGCGGTCTTTCTTTAGTTTTACCTGTCGCTATGTTATGTTTCAGAACGGGGCATTCATGTACGTAGTGACCTGGCTGCTTGCAATAGTTGCATGTCCCTTTAACGGGAGCTGCGGCGTGACCTGTCTGGGTCGTACCCTTTCTATTCCCGTCGGTATGGACCGACTGGGCTACTAACATTTTCATTTTCGTGTCTTTCATACGTTTCTGTTCCTGATCCTGCTCTTCTCTAATTCTGTTCTGATGGTATTGTAACATTTGTAACATTTGTGATGGCGTATTTGCTTGCCATGTACTCTCAACCTTGTATACACGATTCTTAACTGCTAACAGGGAATTCTCAACTAACTTGGATACAAAAAGATGCGGGTACGACTCGCTACTTGGTTTAAGACCACTATTAATAATGAAACATTTCTCGAATCTTGAATAGAAGTCACTGGTATCATCGTCGGGTTTCTGTTTACATGCTGAGATTGCATCCCAGTCTTCTTTTCTAGTTGTCAATAATCTTGGCAAAACCTGTACTATCAGACCTGGTAGTGCTTTAGTTTTTTCCCCAAGGCCTACCCCTGGGACCCGTTTGTTCTCTTCATCTTCTATTTCTGCCCATGCAATCTTTGTGTCTCCCACCTCCCATTCTTTTTCCTTTAATTTCTCGTAGATGCCCGTGGGCAGTAATACCTTTAACATTTTCATGATATCGTCATACGTATAATCTCCCATCAATAACATATCTTTAAGCTCTCTGTGAAAACCTGCAGGGTCTTTATCATGGCAGGGTACTAGTTTCTTCATTTCTAACAGTTCTAACTTAGTCAGTGGCGTGTGTACATACACGCGTTTCAAGGTACGATCTTCACCCATAACTGGATGTACTTCTCGTAAGGGGTTCTGACTTTCAATGCCATGCCGACGTTCCATATGATACATTTTCCTTTCTGGGGGCGGGGCGGGAGCATATTCGGAGCTTATGAAAGTGTCATATCTATGGCGTTGTTCTAGAATTATTTGAATTAATTTGGTACTTAAACCTCTCCATCTGTCCATGAGTAGCGCTTCTAATAATTCGGGTAAGGGACCTGGGTCCGAATGCTGATTTCTGTACTTTAGGAGAAGGTGCTGAATCATGTATACACCTGCTAATTTCTGCTCGTCTGGGGAGAGGTTCAGAAATGTCTGCGCTACGGTGTCATCATTATATATGTCTGGATTTTCGGCCCATGATATGGCTGACCGGGCTAGTTCTTGTTCATCCATAGAATTGAGTACATGGTACCCTACTCGATCTCGAAGCCTTTTATCAGTTTCCTGGAACTGATGTTCAGCAGAATTCGGGTTTGTTAAGGCACAGAAAAGAACTCTCTTGCTTTCTGGACGGATGCCTTTCCTAAGGTAATTTCCTTTACCTACATATGCTATAGTGTCTACAGTTTCTTCTGATTCTTCATGTTCTTCTTCCCCCTCGGAGGAAGCCTTCTCTTTCTCTTTTTGGTGTATTTCTATCACTGCTTTTCTAATTTTCTTGTGCATACTAGCTATGCAAGTCCCCTTGTCGTGTTTTCCTTCAGATATATTTTGACCCCACTTGTTTAATGCGTCTAATTCACTCTGATCGGTCCCAGGCCTATCTCGTTCCCTTATTAAGCAATTTATGAAAAAACGTAGTATCTGTGCTTGAACGTCAACTTTCTGATGCTCCATGGCATCCTTAATACTGTCGGGGTCTTTCCCAGTCTGAACAAACTCATATATTCTATCTAGGCGCTCCTTCATTCCTGCATAGCACAGCAGGAAATCAGTAGCAGATCTTAACCGTAGTGATGCCATCACCAATTATATCGTCTTTGCCGGGTACTGGATCATATCTGCAAACTGAAATGGTTTCTTTAAACATGTCAAGACGGGGTGATTTGAACGAAAAAGGATTCCGCAAGTCCCCAAGCGGTAACCTGCGTGTCGGTGGCGGGGTGTGAAGACCCCCGGTCGCACCCTCTGAGGCGGAAGCTTGAGCATTATTTCTTTGTGGAGTCTGTACCTGAACTTGAATTTGTCTTTTAGTAGGATCAGGTAGAAGTGGTTTCGGTGGATCAGCTTTAGGTACGGGAAGCGGTGGAGCTGGTGGAACAGGGGAAACCTGTCGTGATACTGGTAGAATATGATTTTGGGGCGGGTTACCACCCCCGTCCCCGTCGGTAGGCAGGGCGCGAACAGGCAGGTTGGTGTAAGCGGGTGCTACATCCTCTAGATAGGCATTCAGGAATATGTCTTTAGTGGTCCTATGAGTTACTTTAGTTGGAACCAATGGGGGCGGTAGGTCTTTCGGTATTTCTGAAATGGCCTCAGGTGAACCCTCGGCCGCGAGATACATACCATTTACGAGATTATTTCGTGCGCGGTCTATTTGTTCTGTTCTGTTTTTACTCGGATCCCCTCGGTAACTAGTTCGTTTTCTTGGGCTTTCTCTGATTCTTTAAGTCTATCTTCTCTACGTAGTGCTCTTTCAGCACGCTTATGTGATTCCTTACGCCAGAATTCTATGGCGCCTTTCTGAGATTGTCTGGCTTTCTTTTTCCATAGTGCTTCCTCTACCTTCATGATGCACTCGGCATCCCATGTTCCGGTAACGGGCCATCTGTGTCTTTCGTCTAGATGTTTGGTATAGTCAGCCCATAAATCGAGATATAATATGGCATCTATGCCATGCTTGTGGTACATAAAGTTACCTGGGGTGTCCCTAGGGGGGATAGGAATTTCTTCCTCTAGTATCCCTTTCCTAGTTCCTATCTGCTTTAACTTGTTTAAAAACGGCATCTTGTTTACTCGGTACTGAACGCTCGATCCTTGCTACTTAATACTGAATACAGCTAGTTATACAAGAAAACATTAATGCACATTAGGAAACAGTCACACTCATACCACGACATTAATCACATGAAAAGACATTTTGAAAACATATATGACTACCCCCTATATCGGATGTACTGCTAAACAGCACAGATACACAGCTAAAGCGGTGCAGAACGGATGTACTGCTAAACAGTACAGATACACTGTCTAAAAACAGTGCAGACCGGACTTGTGTACCCAAACCCGTCTAGATACGTCCCAGCAATGGTACTCACCGGGAAGCACGGAAACAGAAGGCCTCGGAAAACTCGACTGGACTCGACACTTCGGAAAACTTCGGAAAAACTTCGGAAAACCTCGGAAAACTTCGGAAAACTGGTGGGCCTCTTGACACCTCGGACCTTGCTTCTTTCGGCTAGGCTCTGGTCGGGATCCTCCGCACTCCTCACCGCCTCGTCTGGGTACTGATCGTAATCTTCGTCACCTCCGTGGGCCAGAGGGAGATACAGGAAATCCTGCCGGTACGCGTAGTTTCCTTCTAACTGATGGCAGGGGACAGAGCTTACAACGCACCAACCGGCGCGTGAGGTGGGGGAGGGGTCCCTGTTCGGGGCGCCAAAATGATGTAAATATATAATTTACCGTCGAAATTTCTATGCAGGTAAGTACTTAATCAATAATAACTCAATCGGAAAGAAAGAAGACAGAGTCCGTGGTGTTAGAGTTCTTAGGGGTTTTATTCCTTAAAAAGGAATGGTCAAGACCAGGATATCATATTCTTCCCACCACAGGGGTGGAAGAAGGGGTAGAGCAATGTTTTATTAACAATACATAGCTTATATACTTAATTCACATCATAGGAAGTAAGAGAGTAAGCGTAACAGCTGAGAGTAGACAAGATAACAGCATCCACGTGTTACTAGTGCGTAATCAGAAGGCGTGGACTAGGCGTAACTGGAGGTGTGTGCTAGAAACGTCACAGATAGGTGTCACAAAAGGGGTGGCACTAAGCAGGAAGTTGCAATGTCAGCAGAAATCAGAGGCTTGGATGCGTGCGCAGCTGCATGACGTATGATTGACGTGAAACTGGAGGGTGCAGGGGGCTTGACATTTGCACTGACGGAAAGAGACAGAAGTCTGGCATGTCAGATCAACTTGTGCTTCTATCATATCTGATATCTGGTGTTTAGGAACTGAGCTATCTGGGCGGAAAGGTCTCTATACTGACTGTGAGTGCGTGTATAAGCGCCTGAGTGTCTGCATGAGAAGCGTGGGGGCATGGGCCTTCCATGGGAGCATGGCAACAGAAGCTATGAATTACTTGCACGGAGACAGGCCGGCCCTTTGGCTCTGCAGCGGAGGGGGATGTTTACTGAAGCTAGTAGGCAGGAATGTATTTTCAAGGAGCGGAACAGATAACTCGAAGGTTGTAGTCAATCTTGGCAGGCAGCAGGCTGAGCTGAGCGCGGTGGGCCGCGCTAGAAGTAAGGCAGAGTTCACGGGTACGGGGGCAGCCTGGGCAGCCTGGTCTGAGGCTCTCAGAGTCAGGAGGGAGAAAAAGGCTCGATGGCAGATATTCTGGGCCTACTTTGCCAGAGCTGAAAAACATGTAGAGTACACTACAAAAAGACGTTGGCATAGTATACTTAGGAACGGACTATCAAACCCATTCAGGGTGGGTCTGAAAGAGGACATGTTAACGTTGGACGCAAATGTATTTGCGTCTTCATAGCTGGTACAGGAGGGAAGTTACATGCACTTTAACTCGTACATGGAGACGGTGGGGTACACGCTAGGGAACACAACTTGACCAAAATTTATATTTCCTCACAATCATAAATAAGGCCCAAATGTAAATACCATTGATTTGCCCCCAAAATCGTTTTTTTGAATAACATTTTAAAAACACAGCACAGGACCTTTGTACAAGCATTCAATTTCACTACTGAAACCTCACTGTTTCACAAAATACAAATCCCCTATCTTGCATATGTTAATATCAAGCATTTCCAAAAAACATGCCACAAACCAATAAGAAAGAATCTCAATCTGCTTCCAAATCTGAGGTAATACTAGTGACATCATTCTAAAAGGTTCAAATATATTTATTAAATGAAGTAAACACTAATAATTTCTTCTCAAAAATATAAGCCATTCTTTTACCCCCAAATCATTTTTTAAATAACTTTTTACAAACACAGCACAAGTCCTATCTACAAGCATTCAATTTCAATACTGAAACTTCACTATCTGCTTTCAAACAAGTCTCTATCTAAATTAAATGAATCATTACTTACCTTTACAAATGCTTGGGGAGATTGAGAACAGTGTCAGACACACACACCAATTTTTCTTTAGCAGAGCAAAAGGTGTGCACTCAATACACTGAAACCAAGACTGGCACATAAAACCTCTAATTCTACACACATATGCCTCATTTCAACCAATCAAAACTCTTCCCTCACTATTTTCAAACCAACACCCTTCCCCATCTCAGACCTTTCTTTCTGTTACCATAGCAACTCCCTCCAAACTGAACTCTCAGGTTCAAAAGTTTATTCTATAATGTTGCAAATTAATTCAGCAAGGATGTTTGACCTCTCAATACACCAGCTTATCCAGGGCATTATTGCTTTTATTGACTTTTTCTTAACCATTCAAATTGCTTCTTTCACACAACACAACCATACACCCTAACTTTCAGTTTTCAACTATCTGAATCCACCAATCATTGCTTGTGATTCAAGAGCAGGGAAACTCCACAATTATTTTTTTGTAAACTCCTACTGTTCTAACTGCCATTTCATTCCCACACTTCATCTGACTGCACCAGAATGTTCTCTCATCATGTATTCTGTGTGGATTATTGGACATAGCTACATCCACTGGGCTCAAAGGTATGCAGCTAGCAGAAATTTTCACAACCTTGATTTATCAAATGTGGAAATCAAGTGGATTGGCCAGAGAGGATTGAGATGTCACCAATTGATACCATTGGTGAAAACCTTTTTGCATCTGCCAAACCCTGACCTCTTAATAGTGCACTGTGGTAGAAATGACTTGGGCACTATGACTGGGGTTGGTCTGGAAATGCTTTTAAAGGACACCTTTGATCAATTGATGACACTTTTTCCACAAACTGCCTTGGTATATTCCAATATGTCCAACCAATTTTGTCCACAATTTGAGAAAGCACGGAAACATGTGAATAAATCTGTTTCTGCTTACATGAGAGACTATGGAATGGGTTCAATATACAACAATAACTTGCGTTACAACATGCAAGACATCTACAGAGGAGATGGTGTGCACTTCTCAGATGAGGGGAATAGAATATTCCTCCTGAATTTAAGACTGTGCATTGGAACCTACTTGTAGGTACTTAAATCAGCCACAGAACCCAAAAGGTCTTTTCAGGGCTACCCTACCTCTGATCACTCATAATGATTTACTTTTTCTAACTTTTTTCACTATTTTTCACCAAAGTACGCTCCCCGGTAGGCTCCCCGGTACGCTTCCCGGTGCGCGTACCGGCACTCCCCCCGTGAAAAATTAAAAAAGTTTTTTTGGGGGGACATAAATGGGCCTCCTAAACCCCCCCTCAGAAAACCTAGAGGGTCAAGAAGTGTCTACCGTGCCCCCTTCTACCCATTCCCAACGTTGTTTGTCCTCCATCTTGTGTTTCAATTCTACCGAAACACAAAATGGAGGACTCCAGTAACGCTGCCGGTGCGCGTACCGGGGCGCGCAACGGTAAGCGCTCCCAAAAAAAATGTGGGAAAGTAATTTACATAAAAACCACTGGAGACACTCCCACCAAATATAGAATAGGCCCTACTACATAGCTGTCCCTACCATTTACCCAAATTTGGTGGTATTCCATTGAGCCATTGGGGCTGTAGCCCTGTCTAAATATCCTGAGGTAAATTACATGACAAAAACACATATGAAACTGTTTGAATTTTCAACCAATTAAAATGTTACTTACAATTTGTACTTTTATGTGCTGACATTTGATTGTTAAGTACATGGATATATATGAAAAATGAGAGGGAAACACAGCCATTTTGACTAACACTACCTAAGGTACCTTTGGAAAGAATTTTGACAGAAAACTTCAACTACTTTGAAATAGGTAAGTTTTTAATTTGAAAGGAGAACTATGTTATGCACTTTAAGTTAATTTGGGAAAACGTTTTCTGATAGTTATATACTGTCCCTCTGTAAGAGTTACAGATTGAGATAGGCTTCTCTGGTATAATTATGAATTTACTTAGGCTTCATCACAGGCACTTTTTAATAGTTCTACTTCCTGCCTGAAACCATACACTGCCCAAAGATAACTTCACTGTTAAAAACTCACATGTACCTGTCTGAACTTAAACCCAACAGTGCCCTATCTCTACTGATATATTTATTTTTTATGCAATTTACAGCAAGAAAATTGAAGGAGAACAAAATAAAATTAATATTTCATTTGAAATTAATATGGAAAACAATCCTAAGGAAGACATTGATAAAATACACTTTTTGGATCACTCTCTGGACCAAGACTTACTTAATTGTGTAGAAGAAATTGAATTAAGGAATCCAAATGAGGACATACCTGACGAATTAATGTTGGAAATTCTTTTAGATTTAGAAAAATCACAGCAATACATTTTTATTTAAAAATTAAAAATTGTTTGAGACATTATTCTTTTTTTCTATGTAAATTATGAAATTCTACCAAAAATAGATATAATATAAAGTGAGACTTAAAATATACTGTGCAACTTTTTTATGTTACATAGTAATTTTGCTCATAGTTACTTCCATTCTCCCACTATATTATCTCTAATGTGTATTTAACATCTCTTTATCATCTCCTGCCTCCATGTTTTTTCTGCTTTCCCGACAGACTATGGTTTGAATTCCATATACCACAATAACTTCTGTAACAACATGCAGGATATCTACAAAGGAGACGGTGTATATTAAATTTTAGACTCTGCATTGGTACCTACATGCTGGTACTTAATAAAAAAAAAAAGAACAATTAATGAACATACAATTTTTGAAAAGTCTGTCATTCTTTTTTCCCCATGGTACGCTCCCTGGTGCGCTCCCCGGTGCGCGTACCGGGCGCTCCCCCCACGCAAAACGAAAAAGAAAAAAAAAATGATTTGCCCCGCAGAGCCCTATTATAGCCCCCA
This sequence comes from Lissotriton vulgaris, assembly GCF_964263255.1. NCBI lineage: Eukaryota > Metazoa > Chordata > Amphibia > Caudata > Salamandridae > Lissotriton > Lissotriton vulgaris. Next base: position 64,781 of record NW_028251120.1, on the reverse strand, counting down.
CATCAAACCTAGGGGGTCAGGGGGGTCTACCCTGCCCCCTTATGGTCATTTCCCCCTTTTTTCTTGCCACCTCTTGTGTCTGGATCCTACCGAGACACAAGATGGCGGCCGCTCTGGACTGTTTCGAATGTTTACAGACACCCGTGAGCCAATCAGCTTTCGGTGCGCAAGTCGCGTAGCGCGCCCGGTACGCTCCCCGGTGCGCGTACCGGGGCGCGCCTATAGATATATATATATTTTTTTTAACCTAAATTACTCAAAATCCACTGGAGCACATATCTTGAGACATAGCAAAGGCACATCGGGCTACCAGTCCCAACAATTTTGCCAAATTTGGTGGAAAACCATTCAGCCGTTCGGCCTAAAAGTGAGTTTGACCGCCCTATGGAAATTAACATGGGGAAAACACGTTTTGGGACCCCCCTTTTATGTTGGCCCCCGCTTGATGAATCCCCCCGAAACTTTCAAGGAAGGACCGGAGCTCCGCGAGGCAAATTTGAGGAACTTTTCAGGCAGATTTGTTAACCGGCGCCAAAGTTATTCCAAATAGAATTTTGAGATTTTGCATTGAAAAAAATCCTAACTATAACTACCTACTGGCGACCGCCAGTAGGTAATATATATATATATATATATGTGACCAAGGGCGGACGCCCGAAACGCGTCAGATTTTGGTGAACTTGCCTTTTTAATAAATCTTGCTGAATGAAGATTGGGACTCGCGTGGTTTTTCTTCGCAGCTGCCTTGCCGGTGGTTTTGTGGTGAAAGATTGCTGTTGGCGTATATATATATATATACAAAATCCATTAGCGAAAAGAATTCACACTGGTGCCGCGGCCTCAGTTCTTGAACACTTTTATTAAATCATGCAACGGGTGCCCAACGCGTTTCGCTGTTTCAGTCACAGCTTGTTCACGGGTAAAGTTTCACCAATACAAATGTGTATTTAAAGTGATAGAGACTAGTTCCGCCTTTTACAAATAGAAACAGTGAAAAGACTCCATTGCCTATTCATTAAACATATTCAGTTTAAGTCCGTAAGTTTTTTAACTTAATTTGTAACATATAATTATACATTTATAAAGTTGAAGATAACAGTGCTAAAAATTAATGCAAAAAATTACTCATAAATCGCATACTACCCGAGTGGGCGTGGCTTAACTCATTTTCGGTGCTTATGATTGGTACATATTCAATCAATGGGAATACTTAATTATACCGCCCTAGAGGGCTTGGAAATTTATAATCCAACAGGCATTTCATGTACCTATGTTGCATATTTATGCCACTAATCACAATCAACTTAACATAGTTATGTTTTGCAATGAAAGTGAAAATAAAAGTCCTGCTCAAGTGAGCATATACATATTTCATCTTCCGGATCTTCAAATCTGCCATACAGTTCATTCTGCAATAGACACTACATATATTTTCTAAGTTAGTGTCAGAGGAACTCTCTCTTAGTGAATTTAAAAAACAATCAGTTAAAAAATCAAGGGACAAATTGATGCAAAGGTTCAGACAAATATACTCATTTTCTTATCTCATTGACAATTCCTCATCAAAGTTTAACCCCGCAGGTATCGTGGTATTAAACCTTATAATCATTTTAGATTCAAGTTTTCTCAACTCAATCATGCGATTTCCCCCTCTTTCCCTCTGGGGTACTGAATCTAACACACAGAATTTGAGGAGGTTTTGGTTTTGACTGTGTGCTTCATGAAAATGGCGAGCAACCGGGTACGGCCTGTCATTATTGGAGATTGCTCTTAAATGTTCGAGAACTCGTAATTTAGCTTTCTTGATGGTACTTCCAATATAATAGAGATCACAAGGACATCTCAAGGCATACACTGCGAACTCAGTGTCGCAGGATAAATGTCTAGTGATTTTGAACGCTGGCTTATCTTTCCTCAATTTGACAGTTTTACAGTTCTGACTGTACTTGCATGCCTTGCACTTCATACAAGTAAAAAAGCCTTCAACTGCATTCTTCCTCTTAGTCTCTTTCATAGAGCTTGTCATTAAAGTGTCTTTGAGTGACTTGCCTCGTCGGAAAGTGTAGACGGGTATAATCCCACATACTCATTAAGGTCCTCATCTGTTCTTAATACTTCCCAAAATTTGTTTAAGCTTTTCCGTACCTCCCAAGCCTGGTTGTTGTACGTGGTTATAAACCTTAGCTTATTGTCTGTTTCTTTAATCTCTTTAGATTTATTCAAAAGGTCGTCCCTACTGAGATTCTTCACCTTCTCAACTGATGCTATCCTCTTTATGACCACTTTCTCTAAATCTTTTGCACATGATATTCTCTTCTTTCATGTAGTCCTCAGTAGAGCTACAATTGCGTTTGGCTCGCAATAGTTCTCCAAAAAGAATACTAGCAACTAGATTTCTGGGGTGACAACTTTGAGAAAGTAACAAACTGTTGCCAGCTGTCTTTTTCTTGTGCAATCTGCTTTGTAATGCGTTTTTGTCAATGTATAATTCAAGATCCAAGAAAACAATTCTTTCCTTACTGGTCTCACTGGTGAACTGTAAATTACAATTATTCACTTTATGTATTCGAAAAATGTGTCTGCTTTCTCCTGCTCACCTTTCCAAATACAAAAATATCATCTATGTACCTTGCCCAGAGGACGACATGGTCTTGATACAATTTGATGTTCCGGACCACCTGCTTCTCCCACCAGCCGAGGTAAAGACCTGCGAAGCTGGGGGCGAAGCAGGTCCCCATTGCCATCCCCTGGATTTGTCTGTACATGGTTTTATCAAAGATTAAAAATTTATTTTTCAAGCAAATAGTAATCATATACAGTATCATCTCTGTGTGAACTAGAAATGATAATGATCTTTCTTGTAAGAAGTATCTGCACGCATCCACTCCTGCATTCTGTGGAATGCTGGTGTATAGGCTACATACATCCATGCTTAAGAGCAGGTAATCATCTTGCCACTCAATTCCATTGATCTTATTTTAAAAATCCCCCGTATCTTTTATATAGGCCGGTAGGCTCTGCACATATGGCTGTAGAAAATAATATACGTATTTTGATACATTTTCCACTGTGCTGCTTCTGGATGACAGTATAGGTCTACCTGGTGGTCTAGTGGCATTCTTGTGTATTTACAATATAAATACATGTATTCACTATGCTCTAATAATTCCTGTTCCCTCCAATGTTTCAGATTGTCATAAACCATTCTGTTTGACTCCTCATACTCTGATTTACTTGCCTTACTGTATTTTGTTACATCATTCAATTGTTTAAGGCCTTCCTCAACATACATATTTAGTGGCCAAACCACCACATTACTCCCCTTGTCCGCTTTTTTAATTACAAAGTCTATGTGTTCCTCCAGCGTCACAATGGCATCTCTTTGTGCTCTGGTTAGATTCTGTTTACTTCTGTGTTTTTTCGAATCCAACTTCTTAAGTTCTTGTATCGTCCCTCTTTCAAAATAATTTATGACATCACTGTTCAATTGTGGTAAAAATATTGATTTAGGCTTGAAGCCACTATCACTCATCATTTCAATGTCGATGTCAGTATTAATCAGATTAAGAAAGGGATCATTGATAACATCCCCTTGGTTTCCAAATTCTTGCACAATTTGAAGTATTTCAATATCATGCACATTGAGATTGGTTGGGACATTAGAGACTTTGTTCAATTTATTCTTGTGTGTTGCGAACCACTTCTATAGTTTTTGTTTTCTAGTAAAGTTAAAAAGGTCAATTCGAGATTCAGTATAATTAAAATTAGCCGAATGACAGAAGGACAATCCTTTGAACAGAACATCAAGCTCAATGTCAGACAATAAGTAATTGGAGAGATTTACCACTGTCAAGGTGTCAGTCTTCATTTCTTTGCCGTTTTTCCCCTTGTTAGTATTCCCACTGGGGTTTCTCCTGTACTGCGAGTAGATTGACCTTGTCCTCTTCCTCCTCTGCCTCCTCGCCCATGACTTGGTCCTGGACTTTCGCTTCCGGCCTCGATATTTTGAGCTCTCCCTTTTGCCATTAGCGTGATCTCCTTTAAAAATCTTTCTTTTACCCCTTCTGCATCCTTAGGGTCAAAAGCTCCACTGGTAGAGGCAGGCACATTGTTGACTTCTTCTTGCCCTCCTGTCGTTTCTTCAGCTATAACTGTGACTGCTGCCACCGTTGGACCACTAGAGGTTTCTTTTCTTAAGTGGTCACATTATTTGCTGAATGTCAATATTTGGCCATTTCTATAGTCGTCTTCATCACGTTCGAATTTAGATAACTTGTTTTGCTTGATTTCTTCTTCAATCTTGAATAGTTTTTTAATCATTTTATGAAGTTCAAGTTCGAGTTCATCGGCACTGCAGAGGTCTTTCAACTTTCTCATTAGTTCCTCAATTTCTTCATTGAGCTTGTCGCATTATTTTTCAGGATTGTTCTTTTTTGGAAGCTTTCCATAAAGCGTCCCACAGTTTTCTTTTATCATCTGGTGCAACTGTTCCCAGTTGGGCTCCTTCTGGAGCTGATTTGTCTGTCATAGCTTTTGAAAACAGCATAGTAGCTGCCTCTTTGCGTCTGTTTGACCTCTCCATTGCCATTTTCGCATTAACGCTTCTTTCCTCGTCCTGTATTGCGTTTTTTGGACCCAAGGAAGCACACTCAATTTGAGTAGCTTCTTACAGTCCTCCACTTTCCCTTTCGCATACACTGAGCCGATCGTTTATTTTCCGCTGGTCTCCCCGTCCTCCCCGCTCCGCTACCGATGCAGGTGACATCTTCCGACCTCACTCTCACCTTCGCTATGCGGCGGAAACACAGGTATTCCTTCGGTCCACTCCTTTCTCGACTCTAGATGCAGAGTGGGCTCTCGTTCAGTTTCAAATTATCCCAAACAAAGTCTTTGGCACACGAGGAGCCTCAATGGCGGCGGGCAGCGCGGCAGGGACGCCACTCCCATACATCCAACAAAATCCAGTTTAACGAAAAAGAATTCACACTGGTGCCGCGGCTTCAGTTCTTGAACGCTTTTATTATATTTGAGATGTCATCAGTGATGTCACTGGCCATGTCATGAATGATGCAATATGTGACATCACCAGCAGTGGATTGCGGGCGCGCGAGTTATAGTGAGTCCAACTAACTATAACGAGGGAATTTCAATGGTTTTGTATGAGTAAAATGTTCAGCTAACTATAACTGGTGTGAAACCTATGGTTTTTTCAGTGAATTTCAAAGGTTTTTTGAATGTTAATTCCTAACTATAACAAATGTGAAACATATGGTTTTTTCAGTGAATTTCAGAGGTTTTTTAAATGCTAATTCCTAACTATAACGGTTGTGAAACCTATAGTTTTTTCAGTGAATTTCAAAGGTTTTTTAAAAGGTAATTCCTTTGTATGTCGAGTTTGTAACCTACAATGTTTAAATTGATTTTTTTTATTAGCTTCTTTTTTTAACTATTAAAAACTATTTTTTTTTCTCACATTTATTTTTCCAATGTATTTTTCATGTAGGTTTTTTTTATCATTTTGTCTTGGAGCGCTCAGGGTGCGCGCACCGGTAAACTCACAGAGAGCGCAGCAAGAGAGCTATTTCCGCAACCTTGAATTACCAAATGTAGACATTGTGTGGATTGGCCAAAATGATTGAGAAGTCACCAATTGATACCATTGGTAAAATCCTTTATGCATCTACCACACCCTGACCTCATAATTGTGCACTGTGGTGGCAATGACCTGGGCACTTTGACTGGGGTAGGTCTGGAAATGCTTTTAAAGGACATCTTTGGGGAATTAATGTCACTTTTTCCAAAAACTGCCTTGGTATTTTCTAATATTTGCCAAAGGCAAAAATTGAAATCGTCCAACCAATTTTGTTTCTGCTTTCCTCAGAGACTATGGTATGTGTTCTATATACCACAACAACTTGCGTTACAACATGCAAGGCATCTATAGGAGAGATGGTGTACATTTTACAGATGAAGGGAATAGAGTCTTCCTCTTGAATTTGAGACTCTGCATGGGTACCTAATAGTTTTTCTACCCTTCAGGGTCCTTCTAGGCCCCCCTCAGAAAACCTAGGGGGTCAGGGGGTGTCTACCCTGCCCCCTTTTAATCATTTCCCCCTTTTTATTTTCAGCTCAGGTGTCTCAATCTTACCGAGACACAAGATGGCGGACTCTCCGGGCTGTTTAAAATGTTGAGAGACATCCGACAGCCAATCACCTTTCCGCTCGCGCACTCCCGTAGCGCGCCGGGTGCGCTCCACGGTACGCGTACCGGTGAGCGCTCGGAGCGCGCCTATATATATATACACGTGTTTTCGTAAAAACCACTGGAGTAATTTTAAACAAATATGGAAAAGGCCCCACTACGTACCCGTCCCTACCATTTTGCCAAGTTTGGTGTAATTCCATTCAGCAGTACTGGCTGTAGCCGTGTCTAAATGTCCTATGGAAAACTGCATGGGGAAAACACATTTGAAACTATTGAAAATTAGAACCAATCAAAACGTTACTTACGTTTTGAATTTGTATGTGATGAAGTATGATTGGTTATGTATATATCTTAAATGAGAGGAAAACACTGCCATTTTGTGATACTCCTGTCTGAGGTACTTTTGAAAAGAATTTTTGGTGCTCAATTTCGGGACTTGGAATTATACAGTTTTACCTCTTCTCCAACTTACAAAATGGTGAGTTGTTAATTTGTAAGAGGAACTATGTTGTACACTTTAAGATAATTTGGAAAAGGTTTTCTATTAGCTATTTACAGTCATTCTGTCCGAATTATGGATTAAGAAAGACTTAATCACATGCAGTGCTTTATATTTCTAGTTCCTGCCTCATACTATACACTACCAATTAATTTAAAAGAAAATTTCAGGTCATATATAGTTAGGAATTAGCATTTAAAAAACCTTTGAAATTGCACCTATATAGTTAGTTGGACTAACTATATTTCGCGCACCCGCAATCCACTGCTGATGATGTCACATATTACATCATTCATGACATGGTCAGTGACATCACTGATGACATCTCAAATGTCATCACTGATGACAACACTGATGACATCATCCAGTGACTGTGTTTTTCTGTACAGTTTAAATATGTTTTACATATTGAAGAATGAGTGGATGTATAAGTGTCTGGATGAAGGATTTAGTAGGTGCGTAACTGACTGTATGAGTGAGTGATTAAATGTGTCTTACTGAATGCATCGGTTAGTGACTAAACTGTCTGAATGTGTGCATCAGTATGTCTGTTGTTGTGGAAGCTGCTGCATGTGTTGATCAGTAGCTATATGAGTGGATATATGGGTTATTGATTGGTTGCCCAAGTATTTGTATGGGAGACTGAGTGTGTGTGTGGGTGGCTGGGAGGTGTGTGACTCTGTGCATAGATGTGTGAGCAGTTGATACATTAGGTGTATGGGTTCAAGAGTGCATGTGGAAACAGCTGTATGGGTGGTTGACTGTGTGCATGTGTGTGTTGGTGAGTGAATGGATATCTCAGTGCTACATGTCCAAGTAAGTACATATGTAAAACACAGTGCATGTGAGAGTTGGCATAAATAAATGACTATACATGAGAGCCAGTGATTGTGCGAGTGGCTGTATGGATCATTGTGTACTTGTATCAGTGATTGTACAAGAGAGTAAGTATGTGTTAGTATATGTTTGAATAAGTAAGGTGTTGTGTGTATAACTGTATAGTTGAGGAAATGGAAGTGTGATTGATTCTTTGCATGACTGACTAGGTGTGTGAGTAACTGCATGGACGAGTGGCAGTGTGTGAGTGTCTGTATAGGGGTATGAGTGCATATGTTAGTGTTGTATTGATGAGTGACTGTATGTATGAGTAATTCTATGGGTGAATAAGTGGATGTGTGTGTAAACCTAGCAATCAGTGAGTGTGTATGTAGTAACTGATATTGGTGTGTCAAAGGTTTCAAGAATGGTAGTCTGGATTTAACACTGGGTGTATCAAAGGTTATATTAGAGTGTAAGGAGGTGCATCATATTATCACAAGAATTATGTCATCAGTGATGTCATCAGTGAAGTCACTGACCATGTCATGAATGATGTAATATGTGACATCATCAGCAGTGGATTGCGGGTGCGCGAAATATAGTTAGTCCAACTAACTATATAGGTGCAATTTCAAAGGTTTTTTAAATGCTAATTCCAAACTATATATGATCTGAAACCTATGGTTTTTTCAAATAATTTGCAAGGTTTTTTAAATGCTAATTCCTAACTATATATGACCTGAAACCTATGGTTTTTTAAGTGAATTTGCAAGGTTTTTTAAATGCTAATTCCTAACTATATATGACCTGAAACCTATGGTTTTTTTAAGTGAATTCGCAAGGTTTTTTAAATGCTAATTCCTATCTATATATGACCTGAAACCTATGGTTTTTTCAGTGAATTTGCAAGGTTTTTAAATGCTAATTTCTAACTATTTAAGGCTTGTAACCTATAGTTTTTTCAGTAAATTTCAATTTTTTTTTAAATGCTAATTACAAACTATATCAAGCCTAAAACTTATATTCTTTTTTAGTAAATTTCCAATATTTTGTTAAAGATAATTTTTAAATATACTAATTAATACATTTCTTTTTTTTAAATCATTTTAGTTTTTTATAATTAATCATATTTACATATTTTTTCCTTTCTTTATATTTCACATTTGATACTACAATAATTATAAATCTAAGTACAAAAGTAATTTTTTAAATTCTTTTTAAAAAAAAAAATATTTTTATTATATGATTACAAGGTCCGCGCACCGTCAGAGCTCCGTAAGCACACCGTTAACTTTCTGTGCGCTTACGCCGATAATTTTTTTACATTTCAAAAACATACTAACTACGTATTTATTGTAGATTTTAAAAGTAGACAATATCTGCATTAATGAAGAAAATGTTTTTTTCAAAACTTTTAAAGACTGTATATTACTTTTAAAAGTAATTACTAATCAAGTGAGGGTACGTCGCACGTGCACGAAACGTGAGAGCTCTGTCGGCACTCCGTAAACTCTGCGAGCGCTTACCTCCCAAAGTATTTTGAATTCTAAAAACGTAATATCTAGGTATTTATTGTACATTTTGAAGGTGGACAATATCTGCTGTACTATAGAAAATGTTTTTTCAAAACTTTAAAAAACAGTATATTACTTTTTGAAGTACTAACAAATCTCGCGAGGGTACGTCGTAAGTGCACGCAACATGAGTGCTCCGTCCGTGCACCGTAAACTCTTCGAGCGCTTACACCCGAAATTTTTATAAGCTTAAAAACGTTATATGAACGTATTTATTGTACAATGTAAAGATACACATTATCTGGGCTAATAAAGAACATGTTTATTTAAAACTTTTAAAGCCCGTATATTACTTACCGCAATTACAAATCTCGCGAGGGTGCTTAATACATGAGCGCACTGTAAATCAATCCTGAGCGCACCGTAAACTTATGTAAGCGCTCTGTAAATAAGACATAAATGCACCGTAAGCTTACGGAAGCGCTCCGTAAACGCTCCGTGAGCGCTCCGTAAGCTTGAGTCCAACCATGTGAGCTTAAAAGAAAAGATTTCATTGGTTTATATTACTTCCTACTCCAATTGTTGAAAGACCCTTACCATGTTCATTCTTCTTCTTTGGCTTTCAGAGAAGTAACACATGTTTTCCAGTCTCCAGACATCTACCTATTGAACTTTTTTTGAAATGGCTGAACAACCTGACTCAGACCATTCTTCATCTGAAGAATTTGTTGCAGAGGAACCTGGTACAACTAAAAATGTTTCAACTTTCCGGAGGATAGGGAAAAAGTAAATGCGCAATTCGTCACCTACAAGATCTGTCAGTCAGTGCTATCAAGGGGAGATCCAACCAAAAAATATTTATTTGGAACCCACAGCATGGGTGTTTATTAAAAACCTACACCCAAACAATTGGTTAAAGGCTAAGGCGCAAAGAATACAGAAGGAGGGATCACAGGAGGAGGGCTCTCTTCCTTGTACTTCTGCTTCAGCATCTGGAGTACCACCAATGCCAGCCTCAATGGTGGCAAACATTCAGCCAGAGCTGAAAAATCTAATGATGCAGTGTATACATTGCAGCAAACTGATAGCCTTTGGCCAAGAGTCAATTCAAGTAATCCTACAGAAGAACAGGAACCATAGGTGCACCCTATAAGTTTTTTTTCTCATAGTTTGTTCCAATTGAACAGTTGTTTAGTTTAACATTTTTTTTTATTGTTTCTCTAGCAAAACAAAAACAAAAAAACAGTTCTTTTAAGAACTACCTCTACTGGTTAAAAAAATAAATACATTTCTATGTTTGTATGTGAAAGTTTGTCATAGTGAATGTCAAAGTGCAAAACTATAAGGATGTGGTACAGCATAAACCTATAAGGTGTTTACCTATAGTATACTGTAGTACTCCTAAAGCACTGAAATGTAACATATGTATATAAATATGTTACAACTTAATGGGGCAGATGTATGTAATCTCCATTTACCTACTCTTCAATACCAAATCATACCTGTTCAACTTTTAAGAGTAGGATAATGGGATGTAGTTAATTTCTCTTTTGAAATTACCAAATCTGTATAATTCAGTCATTTTAACGAATTGGTATTTACCGATTCGGTAATTGCCATTGATTCCTATGGCCCTTGAGGCCAATAGGAATCAATAGCAATTACCGAACCAGTAAATACCGATTCGGTAACATAACCGAATTGTCAAGGGGGACAGGTTGTCACTTTGACACCCTATTGCACCCCTGATTCTGACTTGTGTGCCATGTCACACACATACATGCTCTTACGGCCTGTATGTGTGCCACATGGCACCAATGTATATGCACAGATGTGCATGTACACAGGAATTCGTTATTTACCACCGAATAGTATTTGGTGGTAACTAACGAATACTGAAGGGCCTGTGGCACTGTTTTCAGTGCCACCTACATCTAGATTTACCAATTTGGTAAATTTACAGATTCAGTATTTTACCGAATTGGCAAAATTACCGAAACAGTTAGTTTACCGATTCTATACAATTTAAGGCTCCTACATATCAAACACCAAATACCAGTCGGTAACGGCCAAAAACAGCTGTTACCTACTGGTACTTTGTGTCATACATCTGCCTCTATGCTTCAATTTTAACTATTAGTAAAACTGCATGAATTAATTTATATGTATTAAGGGTAATTTATAATAGCCACCTTTAACAAAAAGAGAAGTATATTTAAAAGACCCATGCACCACCTTTAACAACAAGAGGAGCATATTTACAAGCCCCTTGCGTCACCTTTAACAAAAAGAGGAACATATTTACAATCCCCTTGCGTCACCTTAACAAAAACAGGAGCATATTTACAAGCCCCTTGTGTCACCTTTAACCAAAAAAGGAGCATATTTACAAGCCCCTTGCGTCACCTTTAACAAAAACAGGAGCAAATTTACAACCCCCTTGCGTCACCTTTAACAAAAAAAGGAGCATATTTAAAAAACCCTTGCGCACCTTTATCTAAAAGAGGAGGATATTTACAAGCCCCTTGCGTTACCTTTAACAAAAATAGGAGCATATTTACAAGCCCCTTGCTTCACCTTTAACAACAAAGGAGCATATTTACAAGCCCCTTGCGTCACCTTAAACAAAAAGAGGAGCATATTTACAAGCCCCTTGCGTCACCTTTAACAAAAAGAGGAGCATATTTACAAGCCGCATGCGTCACCTTAAACAAAAAGAGGAGCATATATACAAGCCCCTTGCGTCACCTTTAACAAAAAGAGGAGCATATTTACAAGCCCCTCGTGCCACCTTTAACAAAAAGAGGAGAATATTTACTAAGCCCTTGCGTCACCTTTAACAAAAACAGGAGCATATTTGCAATCCCCTTACATCACCTTTAACAAAAACAGGAGCACAATAGCAAGCTCTTGCATCACCTTTAACAAAAAAGGAGCATATTTACAAACCCCTTGCATCACCTTTAACAAAAATAGGAGCATATTTACAAGACCCATGCGCCACCTTTAACAAAAAGAGGAGCATATTTACAAGCCCCTTTGCGTCACCTTTAACAAAAAGAGGAGCATATTTACAAGCCCCTTGTGCCACCTTTAACAAAAAGAGGAGCATATTTACAAGCCCCTTGCGTCACCTTTACCAAAAAGAGGAACATATTTACAAGCCCCTTGCGTCACCTTTAACACAAAGAGGAGCATATTTACAAGCCCCATGCGTCACTTTAAACAAAAAGAGGAGCATATTTACAAGCCCCTTGCGTCACCTTTAACAAAAATAGGAGCATATTTACAAGCCCCTTGTGTCACCTTTAACAAAAAAGGAGCATATTTACAAGCCCCTTGCGTCACCTTTAACAAAAAGAGAAGCATATTTACAAACCACTTGCATCACCTTTAACAAAAACAGGAGTATATTTACAAACCCCTTGCGTCACCTTTAACAAAAAGAGGAGCATATTTACAAGCCCTTGCATCACCTTTTACAAAAAGAAGTGCATATTTACAAGCCCCTTGCGCCACCTTTAACAAAAAGAGGAGCATATTTACAAGCACCTTGCATCACCTTTAACAAAAAGAGGAGCATATTTACAAGCCCCTTGCGTTACCTTTAACAAAAAGAGGAGCATATTTCAAGCCCCTTGTGTCACATGTCACAAAAAGACGATATACCAGCATTTGAGCAAAGCATAAGAAACAATCTAGAAAAAGAGAGACATATTTACTAGTCCAATGAAACCATTAGCACTATCTCTATACCAGCATTGAATCCAAGCATGAGAAACACTTTAACAAGAAGTCTACCCTATAAGCTAAGAGATGCAAACTGTGAGAAAACACAGGTAACATTATGAAAAAAGGTAAAAGTATAATTCCTTAATTCACACAGACACTCAGTTTGATCCTTGTCAAATATCTTTAAGCCAGACATATTGTCCAAAAACATTTAGCATGGTAAATTGTTTTAGACACAGAGCACAACCAATTTAAATGTGCACTACATTACAATGCAGCAACCTGACTCATTTTCAAAATACAACAACAATGAAGCCCAATATGCTTGTTTTGCTTCCCAATACTGCAAACAGCACTCTCTATATATTAAATGAACCTTTACTCACCTTTCAAATCGCTTTTGAAAATTTAGAACAGTGTCAAACACACAGCGGATTTTCTTGAGCAGAATCTATGAAATGCAGCTCAGACACTAGAACCAGAAATGGCACAGTTTCCCATTAATTCTTCACACATATCTGTGGTCACAACCAATCAAATATCTTCCCACACTATTTCAAAACTAAACTAACATTTTAATTGGTTCTACATTTGCACACTTTCAAACTCACATAACATTCACCCATCCCCCTAGTGCTCATTCAGCCTGTTACCATAGTAACTCCCACCTAACTAAGGACACAGGTAAAAAGTTCATTATACAATGTTGCAAATGAACCTGGCAAGGGTGTTTGAGCTCTCAATATACCAGCTAATCATGTGCATTGTTCCTTTCAAAGACCTTTTCTCAACCATTTGAATGGCTTCTTTCAAAAATCAAAACTATGCACCCTAATATGCTGTGTTGCATTTTCAGAAAGCACCAATCATTTCTTAAGCTTCAAGTGCAGTGAATGTCATCCTCTTTTTCTCTAAACTGCAAGTTTTCCAACTGCCATTTCATTTACAGCCCTCATCTGAGTACAACCAGACCTTCTTTGAAGATGGCTTCAGTATGGATTGTGGGACACAGCTTTATTTTCTGGTCTAAAAGGTACGCAGAAAACAGATGAATTCACAACCTTGATTTACCAAATGTGGATATTTTGTGGATTGCATAACAAACAAAGTGTAACAATGGGTCAACAGAAAAATAATGCAGCTATCTAGATGACTGTGTGTGTGATAAAGGAACACAATCCCTGAATCCAAAGTATTCTTGGTGAAAAAAAAATATGTTCCCATCAGATACCCGTCCTGTACCGCCCTACATCACTTGGGATCCTTCACCCGAAGGAAGTGGAAAGAACCACTTAGGATTAGGTAGATTGTGACCTAATCAAAGTTGTGAGGGAATGTAAAGTGTGTGGGTCTGAAAGTTTTTTAATGGTATCAGGGGGCACAAAGAATTAACAAAAAGCAGTGCAAGAAGTGCTCATTGTAGCGTGTGAAAGTGAAAGAATTAATATTGGGTTGTGGGAGTGGAAAAGAAGTTTATTGGGGTCCTACCCACACCCAAGGCTAAAAAACAGTGCAAGTAGTGGTAACAAATAACTACTCAGATTTTATCTTGGTCGACATGTTTCTGCAGTATTCATTGGTTCAAAAGATACCAGTCTGCTTCATCAGGACCTTCTTATAATTAAAGTGCAACTGCTGAATTTAAAGTGTATAGTGTGTATCAAAAAATCATATCACCTGCAAGCACCAGTGGATATGATCCAAGTCAATGAGCAATGGACAGACACACATAAAAGACAACAAAAAAACACACAGTTAATTACAAAAGCTGCAAAGCACAGAGATAAGCTCGTAATGTACATATATGCCATACAATTTATGGTCAGTGTTTGTAACATCAATCAAACATATAAGCCAGGTACATATATACTGGGTTTAAGCCAAACTTATATTCACTCACCCATGTTCTGGGGAATGTACTCTCCACCTCACCCGGCAACAGCTCAGGTACAAATGGAGCACCGCTCTATTAGATGTGAACAAAGAAAGACGAGATGAAAGAGGAAGAGTTCGCTAGAACTCAATCTGAAAACACTTTCCTTCTATCACTGGGGATTTCTATCCAGTGGGAGAAGTGAGTTACTGCTGTTACTGTGATATTCAACCGTAGGCAAATGTAATCTCATGCTTTAATTAGCACAGTCTGTACTGTTGGGTCTTAATCAAGCATGGTTATAACTAATGCGTAATCGCCCTGCTTAATGCGATGGAAAGGCGATCTGTTGTATCTCTGGAGATAGTAAACCACTATGCGCAATAACTAGGCACTCTTGGCCATGATATACTAAATATTTACAAATTGCCATGATGTCTATTAAGTCTTACAGTGACCATTCATGTTAAGCGTAGAACACTCGTGGGCCGATCGTGTCCTCCGATCTAATCAGCGCACGCATATGTGTTGCCGCTGTACTCTAAGTCCGAAATGCAACTAGCCTGTTAAGCTTTCCTTAGTGCTCATGCTTTATCTAGTAACCTTCGAGTCCACCCGTTTAACATGTAGAGTATTCACAGACCCAACGTGGTCTCTAAAGAAGAAGAACCATCAGCCCCAACAATCTGCTCCGCACCCACCAAGCCTCGCTTACCTGTCCGTCGGTACTCCTCGCCTTCCTCTAGGCTGACTTTGGGAGGTACCGACTGGACAGGAAGCGGAATATTTATCACAGGTCTAATTGGTCGAGCGCACAACACGTGTGCTGCGTGTTGCCGTGCGTCACCAAGCGCGTGGAGCGACCCGCGGTGATGTAGTCCGGAAATGTGGTCCGGAAACACCCGCTCAGTAGTTTATTTACTCGCTATTCACCGAGGGAACAAAACGTGAACCTCGCGATAGCATGCGTGTCTTGGTTTCTTAGAAATGTTTATATGCAATAGTGCGCAATCGGCCTTAAAACTACAAAATAGATGGAATTTGTAGTTTGATTGTGACGCTTGGTCCCATTAGTGTTTGTAAGCAGGAGTATATAATGTGACCTGCATTTAAAGTAATTGTGTATTTCTTTAAAGGATAAATTGTGACGGTTGGTCCCCTTTTGTTATTTGTCAACAAAAGTATGTAATGTGCACTTCAACTGAGTTTAGAGAAATCGTAAGTTTCTCGGTAGACTTGCGAACAGTTACAAGAAAATACAGAACTAATGAGCTAGCATGCCTGTAGTTTTCATATGATATTAGGCACCGATGGAGTCCCATATTATCAGTATTGAAGAGTTGCAGTCCCTGACTGAAAGGCTCATGAGGATCGGTTGGTAGGCAGTGTATTGTGGAGACAAATATGTTACTACGCCCAGTGGGTATTGAACAAAACCGGGTACTATGCCTCTGGTGTCCTAATTTATAGGGACATCCACGGGATGTCTTCATTCAGACCCGTAATATCGGTTTGGAGTTTGTGCACCCATCTCTGTTCTCTGCGATCACATGATCATCATATATACATATATATATATATATATATATATATATATATATATATATATATATATATATATATATATATATATATATATATATATATATATATATATATATATATATATATATATATATATATATATATATATATATATATATATATATATATATATATATATATATATATATATATATATATATATATATATATATATATATATATATATATATATATATAATATCACCTCCCATATCTCTTTTCACTGCCTTTTATTGCTTACGAACAGGAGACAGCACCTGCCCTTTCATTCCAGAAAGCAGGCATCGACAACAAGGAATCGAGAAAGGTATTTTTATTTGGCAGGAATAGACACTGGACGATGCATTTCGGTGGACACTGCACCCTTGATCACATAGTGCAGCCGCCATTACAGTTACTCACACACCCACTCAGTCGTACATATACTAACATGTGTACTCACCTATACAGTCACTAACACAAGCACACACTCTTCCATGCAACCACTCCCACATTTACTCTTTCACCGATATAGTCCCTCAAACACCCACTCTCATATACAACAATTATGCACTCACTTACTCACCCATACAGCGACTCCCACACCCCATCAATCACCTATACAGCCTCTTATGTATCCACTCACTCACCCATATAGCACTGACTCACCCACAGAGTCAAACACAGTCACTCACTCACCGATACAGCCATTCATAGCAACAGATTCCTCCTGAGACGGAAGCCGGGAGCAGCGAGAGCTGGTTGTAACTTTTACATTTGTGTGATACTTCTGATTTGAATAGAATTTCACTCACCCTCTGAGCACTCTTCCCTCCAAATACTGTCATCTCCTGCACAGCGGCCCTAGCGCTGACGCAGGCGATTGTTTCTATTTTTCCGCCATTGGCGAGACACGAGACACGCCCTCTTGTGTAGGCCACGCCCCCTCGTGACCGAGGTAAATAAATAGCGCGCTGACATCAAGTGCCATATAGCAACAGATTCCTCCTGGGGCGGAAGCCGGGAGCAGCGAGATCTGGCTGTAACTTTTAAATTTGTGTGATACTTCTGATTTTAATAGAATTTCACTCACCCTCTGAGCACTCTTCCCTCCAAATACTGTCATCTCCTGCACAGCAGGCCTAGCGCTGACGCGGGCGATTGTTTCTATTTTTGCCGCCATTGGAGAGACACGAGACACGCTCTCTTGTGTAGGCCACGCCCCCTGGTGACCGAGGTAAATAAATAGCGCGCTGACATCAAGCACCATATAGCAACAGATTCCTCCAGAGGCGGAAGCCGGGAGAAGCGAGAGCTGGTTGTAACTTTTAAATTTGTGTGATACTTCTAATTTTAATAGAATTTCACTCACCCCCTGAGCACTCTTCCCTCCAAATACTGTCATCTCCTGCACAGCGGACCTAGCGCTGACGCGGGCAATTCTTTCTATTTTTGCCACCATTGGAGAGACATGTGACACGCCCTCTTGTGTAGGCCACGCCCCCTCGTGACCGAGGTAAATAAATAGCGCGCTGACATCAAGCGCCATATAGCAACAGAATCCTCATGATGCAGAAGCCGGGAGCAGCGAGAGCTGGTTGTAACTTTTAAATGTGTGTGATACTTCTGATTTTAATAGAATTTCAGTCACCCTCTGAGCACTCTTCCCTCCAAATACTGTCATCTCCTGCACAGCGGACCTAGCACTGACGCGGGCGATTGTTTCTATTTTTGCTGCCATTGGAGAGACACGAGACACGCCCTCTAGTGTAGGCCACACCCCCTCGTGACCGAGGTAAATAAATAGGGCGCTGACATCAAGCGCCATATAGCAACAGAATCCTCCTGAGGTGGAAGCCGGGAGCAGCGAGAGCTGGTTGTAACTTTAAAATTTGTGTGATACTTCTGATTTTAATAGAATTTCACTCACCCTCTGAGCACTCTTCCCTCCAAATACTGTCATCTCCTGCACAGCGGACCTAGCGCTGACGCGGGCGATCATTTCTATTGTTGCCGCCATTGGAGAGACCCGAAACGCGCCCTCTAGTGTAGGCCACGCCCCCTCGTGACCGAGGTAAATAAATAGCGCGCTGACATCAAGCGCCATATAGCAACAGAATCCTCCTGAGGCGGAAGCCGGGAGCAGCGAGAGCTGGTTGTAACTTTAAAATTTGTGTGATACTTCTGATTTTAATAGAATTTCACTCACCCTCTGAGCACTCTTCCCTCCAAATACTGTCATCTCCTGCACAGCGGACCTAGCGCTGACGCGGGCGATCATTTCTAATATTGCCGCCATTGGAGAGACCCGAAACGCGCCCTCTTGTGTAGGCCACGCCCCCTCGTGACCGAGGTAAATAAATAGCGCGCTGACATCAAGCGCCATATAGCAACAGATTCCTCCTGAGGCGCAAGCCGGGAGCAGCGAGAGCTGGTTGTAACTTTAAAATGTTGTGATACTTCTGATTTTAATAGAATTTCACTCACCCTCTGAGCACTCTTCCCTCCAAATACTGTCATCTCTTCCACAGCGGACCTAGCGCCGACGCAGGCGATTGTTTCTATTTTTGCCGCCATTGGAGAGACACGAGACACGCTCTCTTGTGTAGGCCACGCCCCCTTCTTACACTCTCCTCCCTCTTACAAAGCATGTGCATCTACCGGAAGCGCAGCGGACGAGCGCAGCTGGTGCGACGTTTGCGCGCCGAAGGCGCGCTTAAGGCAAGCTCGTCTGCGCTCGTCTGCGCTCGTCCGCGCCAAGACCAAGCCATGGGCCACCCCCCTGGCCAATTCTCACCACACACTTCTGCAACCCCTATCATGATCTCTTACACTTCTTCTCAACTTCCAAACCTCAATCCTCCATCTAACCTTCCTCATTCTGTACCACTCTTGCTACACAAGGACCCCTTGGTAGGCCCCCATAAATGTCCCACTTGCCGTACTCATACCTCCGCCGCAAATCCTCCTTCACAGGTCCTAGCAGCACTTATTAATGTACGCTCCCTCCCTAAACACAAAACTGAAATTCTAGAGTTCATTGTACTACATAACCTCGTCCTCCTGTTCATAACCGAGACTTGGGGTGACGAATCCTCCGGCCCGGATTTCAAAGCTGCCATCCCCGAAGACTACTGCGTACATAGACTAGACAGACCAAAAAGAAAAGGAGGCGGACTAGCCATCATTTATAGGAGCCACTTTAAAGTCAAATTTACCAATCTTAACTACAAGGAATACAAAACCTCTTCCTTTTCCATTAACCTCTCAAGCAATCAGTCATTTGTAGGTACGCTAATCTACCATCCGCCCGGGTCCAGATCCAAATTCCTCAATAATCTCAACAACTTAATCGAGGTCACGGCTGCAGCTCCACAATATACCATACTTGGAGATTTCAATTTCCACCTTGATTCCCCAGGCGACGCTGATACCATTGCGCTAATCAATGATCTATCAGCAGTAGGACTCCAGCAAACTGTCGCCCAGCCCACTCACATCGCAGGCCATACCTTAGATTCACCAATAATCCTCACATCATGATTCTAGACGTAAACCCCCTTATCTGGACTGATCACTCAGCAGTCTGTTTCTCCATAAAAATCAAATCTCCACCATCTCTAACCGGATTACCCGCCCCTACTTCTTTTAGAGACTAGAAAAACATCAACACCTCTCATCTCGCCTCTATGCTAACCAAGAGCCTTATTATCACCGAACCTAATCCATCATTAGCTTCCAGTAATTACCTCAACAGCCTAGACATAGCGTGTTCTAAACTAGCACCTTTGAAAACTTCACAATGAAATAGAAAGTCTCCTTCTGCCCCTTGGTTTTCGGAATCTTTCCGTCTTCAGAGACAACATTGTAGAAATTTAGAAAGACACTGGCGCCGGTATTACAATCCAACAGATAAAATCGTATATAAAAGCGCCCTCTCAGACTATAAAGAACTCATTACCTCAGAAAAAACTAAGTACTAAACCTCCCAAATTGAACAGGCAAATAACTCTGCAAAAAAACTGTTTCTAGTGGTTAACCATCTCTCAAACCCCCCCTGCCCCCCTTTCTGAACAATCTCAAACGCTCTGCAACTCCCTTGCAAATTTCTTTAAGGATAAAGTCACCGCTATTTTCTCTGCTTTTATTCAAAAATCTCCATCTACTACTA
This sequence comes from Lissotriton vulgaris, assembly GCF_964263255.1. NCBI lineage: Eukaryota > Metazoa > Chordata > Amphibia > Caudata > Salamandridae > Lissotriton > Lissotriton vulgaris. Next base: position 44,405 of record NW_028251120.1, on the reverse strand, counting down.
CCAGTAATCAATCATCTCTCTCCAATACACCATCCTTCTCTGTGTTCAAAGCTGTCACTGAGGAACAAATTCACTGTTTAATTTGCAGGACTAAATCAAGCTCCCCCCAAGACCATGCCCACCAGCTATTCTCAATCGTATTCCAGAAACCATTTCCCCTGCTTTAACGAACATATGTAACACCATGTTCACCACCGGCTCCACCGTCTGGAAAAAGGCTATCATTAAGCCTCTTCTGAAGAAACCCACCCTCGACCCTTCCCTCCCATCCAGCTACAGACCCATCGCATGTCTCCCCTACCCAGCAAAAGTATTCGAAAAAGCTATGAATACTCAACTTTCAAAATTCATAGAGGATAACAAACTACTGGATGAAACCCAATTTGGATTTAGGCAAGGTCACGGGGCAGACGAAATCAGGATGACAGTGGACAAATGGGGAGCAGCTGTTCTGGTGCTGTTGGATCTTTCTGCAGCCTTCGACACGGTCGATCATGCCATCCTGATCGACCGTGTCGCAGCAATGGGCATTCAGAACAAGGCCAAAGAACTTCTTGCCTCCTTCTTATCCAATCGATTACAGTCTGTGAAGATGGGCCCTTTTTCCTCTCCCATTTTCTCTCTTCCTTGTGGAGTACCACAGGGCTCCTCGCTAAGTCCGACCTTGTTCAATATATAAATTTCGGACTTGACGAGGGTGATCAAGTCCTTCGGCATTGCTCTTACGACCTATGCCGATGATTCCCAACTGGTCCTATCTGTACACAATGACGGAGATACAATCGCTGCAAATTTTCAAAAAGGAATGCTTGCTATTAGTTCCTGGATGTCATCAAACTGTCTTAATTTAAACTCTGATAAGACAGAGGTGATGACATTCGGGAAACTGGAACCTACATGGTCCCCTCGTTGGTGGCCTAATGAGATGGGACCTCCACCTGAACCTGTCACCAAGGTTCGTAACCTTGGAGTTATCTTTGATAACAAACTGACTTTTCACCATCACGCCAACTCCATAGTTTCCACTTCCTTTTTTACTCTGAAGAAAATTAAGAAACTTCTTCCTTACTTACCCATCTCAGCAGGCAAAACCCTTATCAGCACTCTGGTTTTTGCAAAAACAGACTACTGCAACACCCTCCTGCTTAACGCCCAGGAGAAAGTCCTTAACAGACTCCAGTTAGTACAGAATGCCACAGCCAGAATTCTACTGGGCATACCTAAGTTTACCTCCTGTTCTCCGTATATCCAACAGCTTCTCTGGCTCCCCGTCAGGAGCCGTGCAAAATGTAAAGCTTTGTGTATTGCCTATAAAGCTGTCAAGAACTTAGGCCCACAGTTCCTCAAGGACGCCCTCAGTCCACTGGAAAATTCCAGAACTCTTCGCTCTTCCTCAGCCCATTTGCTCAAAGTCCATTGAACTAAGAGGGCAAATTGGGGTGATAGATGCTTCAGCATCTCCACAGCTAGACTCTGGAATGCACTCCCCCTTTCCATCAAAATGGCCCCTACGCTCATTAGTTTCAGGAAGAAATTAAAAACCTGGCTTTTCCCACTTTAAAACCTACATTAGCCATCGCTCTGTTTCTTTGAGCGACGAGACACCTCCGGTATTTGCGCGCTATAAAAATTGCCAAAAACATAAACATAAACATAAACACTCACACACCAGCACAACCACCCACTCAAACATACAACTGCTTACTCACTCAGAGCCACTAAGATACTTACTCACACATGGATGCACACGGTCACACAGCCACTCATGTAATTTATGTTACAAATAGTATTACTCGTTAATAGCATACAAACTTGATTAATTTAACATTTGTAACATCGTACTATATCTTTAATACTCTGAAACATTTAGAAAACACTCACAATCACTGGATGATGTCATGAGTCATGTCATTTGAGATTTCATCATTGATGTCATGAGTGATGTCACTGGCCATGTCATGAGTGATGTAATATGTGAGGTCATAAGAAGTGCATTGAGGGGCGTAAGTTATAGTTTGTTCAGATAGCTATACCTGCCTAACTTCACTTCCCTAACATTCCCCTATACTAGCAAACCATACAATAGAGATTACGAGGAATTTTAGGAATATTAACAGCAATTCCTTCGTGCCCTGGGCTGCAAACCTTGCCATCACTGGCCCACATAGCGTACAGACGGCAGTCGCCCATTTTGAACAGGTCACGACCGAGGCCTTGAATCAACTGGCCCCAGAACAATCCCGACGCCGCGCTAGAAAGAGACCTTCTGCCCCCTGGTTCTCCAACTCCCTTAGGCTTCTTAGGCAAGAAGTGAGGAGAATGGAGAGACTATGGCATGCTAGTTGGGACTTCAAAAACAAGGATGCGCATCGACTTCTGGTTAAAAAGTACAAGGCGGAAATCTTGCAGGCTAAACAACAATATTTCGTGACTGTGACCTCCTCGCTTTCTTCCCCGAAGGAACTTTTTAAAACCGTTGACTCCCTGGTCAGACTGCAAGTCCCTGACCCTGTCATCCCTTCGCAGGACCTCTGTGAAAAGATCGCCTCCTTTTTTCACTCTAAAATCCAGGACATTTACTTAGCTCTTGAGGAACAAAGAGCTGTTCTCAGTGCATCTGCACCTGGTGTAGAGATGAGTTTAACCACCACCGAAATCTCCACTCCTTGCACTCTGGACACCTTTCCCTCGCTGACTTTACAAGATCTTGAGCTCTTGTTAGTCAAGACTAAGTCCGGATCACCTTTGGATTCCTGCCCTCTGAAGGTCATTAAACAGTGTAGGGAGACCCTCTTACCTCCCTTGGTGGAGATAATGAATCTTGCCATTAGAGATGGTACCTTCCCAGCAGAGTGGAAGAAGGCGGTAGTGAAACCCCTGTTGAAAAAGGCTTCCCTGGATCCGGGGGTCCTAAAAAACTTCCGGCCTATCTCCCTGCTCCCCGCTCCTGCTAAGATGCTTGAGACTCATCTCAACAAACATCTTGCTGCCTTTGTCGAAAGCTCTGGATGCTTAGACTTCTCCCAGCATGGATTCAGGAAAGAATTTAGTACCGAGTCAGCCCTCACCATCGTACTTGACAAGATCCGTACATCAGTAGATGAGGGCCAGACATCTCTCCTGGTCCTGCTAGATCTAACGGCGGCTTTCGACACCCTCTCCCCCTCTGTACTTACATCTCGGCTGAGGGAGGTGGGGGTGAAAAACGCAGCTCTTGATCTCCTGACCTCCTTTCTCACAGGGAGGGAACAAAGAGTCAAGCTTGGGGAGTTTCTATCTCCATCCCGTCCTGTGCTATGTGGGGTTCCTCAAGGGTCGGCCCTTAGCCCGACCCTTTTTAATATCTATGTTACCCCACTGGCCAAATTAATAAGATCTTTCGGGATGGAGGTAGTCTCGTACGCAGACGACACTCAAATCCTCGTCTCTCTACCCCATTCAGATGAACTAATCGCCTCCAAATTTAGATCTTGTATGGAGGCGGTCGGTAAGTGGATGGTTCAGAACTCTCTGAAACTGAATGGGGAGAAAACGGAGGTGATGGTGTTTGGGGGAAAAGAAAACATCTGGTCAGCCAACTGGTGGCCTGACTCCCTTGGTACTTGTCCCTCCCCCACATCCTCTGCTAAAAATCTCGGGGTGATAATAGATCCTGCCCTCGACCTAGGTAGCCAGGTGAGCAGAACTGTTTCCACCTGTTGGGGCCTGATTCATACTCTCCGTAGGGTCAGGAAATTTCTTTCCCTCCAGGCAAGAAAACAAATAGCTGTCGCTCTCATCGGCTCGCGTTTGGACTATTGCAATGCGCTGTATGCAGGACTTAATAAAGGACAGCTGCAGCGCCTGCAGGTGGTCCAAAACGCCATAGCCAGATTTGTCCTGGATATCCCCAGACGCTCTTCAGCCACTGCAGCCAGGAAAACACTGCACTGGCTGCCGGTAGAACAGCGTATCCGGTTTAAGGTCCTGTGTATGACCTACAGAGCCATCGCTAAAAAGAGCGACACTGGAATTGGATCCATTATCTCCCACTATGTTCCCCAAAGAAACCTGCGTTCCTCTGGGAAACTGCTTCTAGCAGCCCCCCGTGTACGGAAAGCTAGGTGGGGCGGTAGAGCCTTTTCCACCCTTGCTCCTAAGTGGTGGAATGAACTTCCTTTGGATCTGAGGTCCCTCCCGTCCCTACAGAATTTTCGCACTGCCTTAAAGACCCTTCTCTTCAAGCAAGCTTATGTCTAAGATCCTAATGTCTCCTTTCCTGGTCCTTCCTGACCTTTTGCTAGGCGCCTTGATACCTTCGGGTTATTGTTCTGCGCAATATAAATTATTTTTCAATTCAATTTCAATTCACTTGTTTTATCATTTTTCACAATGTCCAGCACTCTTCAGCAATGCTTGCAAGCCGCTGTGGGTTCGACGCCACGAAGTCCTTGATTTGCCAACAAAACAACATGTTGGATCTATGAGAATCCGGCATAATAAAGACCATCGCTCAAGACTTTGTGAGATACACTTCAGAGACACATGACCCCCAACAGAAAGACGATATTTGACAAATTACCAGATATTCGCCATAATGGTTGTGAAAATACACTAAGGAAGTGACTCGCAATTAACTCTCTATGAGAAGAAACAGATAAGCCCTACTTAAATACAGACAGAGACTTACCTGCCCCGAAGAAGTCCTTTTGGACGAAACGCGTAGGCACCGGCTACAACATTGTTTTTATGAAGACAGAATTCATGCTTTTTGAATCAAATAAAGAATTTACTACTCATCCACTGAAGACTCTTAACTTACCAGGATTGATTGAATGAAACATTGTGACTCTATGTTGTACATCCAAAAAGAATATAGTTTTCTTTGTTATTATACTATACAGAAATAGATTGTTCTTACATTGCTGAAGAGTGCTGGACATTGTGAAAAATTATGTATGTTTGAGACTTTCTTAGTCTCAGGGATACCTAGGGGTCTGGATCTCCTGTCTTTAGCACCTAAAAATTGCAGATAGTAGCGTGACACTAGTGGATAGGTGCAATATCGTATAGCCTCAAACCCCTGTGCTCGGTGTGTACAACATTAACTTCACTTGTTTTGTATGAGTGAAATCTGAGCCTAACTATAATTTTCTTTTTAACATTGGATTTTTCAGGGAATTTCAACATATTTTTAAATTACATTTTCTTCAATATAACCTGAAAACTCTGAAAGTTGATGTGTGATTGTATATATGAGTGGCTGTACGGGCATGTGATTGGGTGTGTGAGTGTCTTTGTGTGTCTGTGACTGAGTTGGTGAGTGGCACTGTGGGTCTGTGAGTAGGTGTATGAGTGGCTGTGTGGGTCTGTGGGTGGGTGTGTGAGTACCTTTGTATGTCTATGAGGCAGTGTGTGAGTGTCTGCATGGGTCTGTGATTGGGTGCATAAGTGCCTGTGTGGGTCTGTGAGTGGGTGAGTGAGTGCCTGTGTGGGTCTGTGAATGGTACTATGGGTCTGTGAGTGGGTATGTGAGTCCCTGTGTGGGTCTGTGACTGGGTTTATGAGTGGCACTATGGGACTGTGAGTGGGTGTGTGAGTGCCTGTGTGGGTCTGTGAGTGGGTGTGTGAGTAGCTGTGTGGATATATGAATGGGTGTGTGAGTGCCAGTTTGGGTCTGTGATTGGGTGTGTACGTTCCTGTGTGGGTCTGTGAGTGGTTTGTGAGTGGCACTATGGGTCGGTGAGTGGGAATGTGAGTGCCTGTGTGGTAACAACCAGGAGACAGCATCTGCCCCTTCATTCCAGAAAGCAGGCATCGACAACAAGGAATCGAGAAAGGTATTTTTATTTGGCAGGGATAGACACTGGACGATGCATTTCGGTGGACACTGCCCCCTTGATCACATAGTGCATCCGCCATTTTCTGGCACTTATATACTACTTTGTACTACTTAGCTGTGAGTTGACATAGAAGACAAACTGTACAGTAACAGCAGTGTGCAGCAAGAAATAATTCCTAACCTCTTGTCACAGTCCACACAGATCAGATTGCACTTCATTAGATGAATGATACATTTAACTCCATTAAGGATTTCAGACAGTTTTTACCATGAATTAAGAAAGGAAAAACTTTTGATTTGCCTTCCCAAAGCTCAAGAAGGTATAAACATTTTGATTTACTAAAGTGGAGTTTCAACTGGGCACCTACTATGTTTAAATTTGTAAGTCTGTGAGTGGGAATGTGAATGGCACTGTGGTTCTATGAGTAGCTTTGTGTGTCTTTGAGTGGGTATGTTAGAAGTGCTATAGGACTGTTGGTGGTATGTGAGTGCCAATGTAGGTCTGTGAGTGGGTGTATGAGTGCCTGTGTAGGTATGTGACTGTTTTTGTGAGTGGTGCAATGGCTATATGAATGGGTGTGTGAGTGGTTTTGTGTGTGTGTGTGTGGGTGTGGGTGTATGAGTGCATGTGAGTATCTGTGAGTAAATGTGAGAGTGGTGCTATGGATTTTGTGAATTTGCATACTTACTGTATTCAAAAACGATCCAGGGACTCTAGTGTTTACCAGGAAATGACAAGAAAGAAACCTCTTGTCACAGTCCCCACAGATCAGATTGCACTTCATTAGATGAATGATACATTTAACCCTTTAAGGATTTCAGACTGTTTTTTACCATGGAATAAGAAAGGAAAAACATTTGATTTGCCTTCAGCACACCAAGCTCTGGAAAGGTATAAACATTTTGATTTACTAAAGTGGAGTTTCAACTGGGGAACCTACTATGTTTACATTTGTAAGTTCTTCCTGTTGAGGTTGACTTTCTTGTGAAATGCATACATCGGCTAGACTGGAGCCTCATTTTTTCCTAGAAGACCCCCTATTTTTGCCAAAAACATCTACCCAACGGGTGTACTCTCAGCTGGTTGATTTGTAAGTGCTACCTCATTGGGTAAATGTCTTGTGCATACTCTACACTACAGCTGTGTAAAGGACCACGAGGTAATGTCTCTGGTGACCTTGTGTGCATGTAATTTCGATAATACAATTGCTCCTCAAGCGTCTTCATCCATAAATCTGTGATAACATGATTCCTCATCAAGAGAAGACAATAGGATACACAATACACAATTGATTCAGCTGATCGATGTGTTATACATAAAATAAATAAACACTCAAAAAAATAACTTAAAGTGCAGGGTGTTACAAATGATCACTTAGCAAATCATGAAGATGCAATCTTTAACACACTCTGCCTTTGTCAATTTCCCATAGAACAAAGCATGTGGCATGTCTAAGTTAATGACTTATTTTGTGTGCAATTAGTCACATTACCATTGCGATTACATATCTAGTGCGCAGCTTAGTATATGAATACGAGCAAAGTTGCAAAATGCCGTAGTGGTATTACTCAAAATACAGCCCAATTGGGCATAAATATCACATTTCAGTTCTTTAGCGCGACAAGAGAGCTGCTAATAGCTGTGTTTTGTACAAGTGTCCAAATCATACAACCTCAGGCATGGCATGTATATAAGACAAGGAATGGGACATGCCCACCTAACCTCTGATAGTTCTCTGAAACAGAATTCTGACTAAAACTATGCTAATGTGTGAAACAAATGTGCTCAAAGCAAACCAAAGTGTATGTGAATAGAGCAGAAGTGTCCTGTAGACAAGATTTCTGCATGTGGCTAAAAAAGCACTAGAACTGGGCAGAGAGATAGCGGGAAGAAACCCCTAAATAGTCATGGGGTGATCAGATTACAAATGTATGTACAATTCTTTGTCCGAATTCTGACTAGTTAGGATTTCGCTGTTTAGCATTACAATGTAAAATGTACAGGAATTTATATAGCGCAAATCGCCAACTGGTCTCTAAGCGCTTGCTTAGGGAACCCCCTCCTGGTATTCCCCTGTGAGATAACCCCGGCAGGGTATCCACAAGGTGAAAGCCAGGCATCCCGCTGCGAGGGGCCGTTATGGAGATTAAGCAAGCTATTGCCCAGAGTCGCAGAGTGTGAACCCGTGAATCTAGTAGGCACCGGAGTGAGAATTGTCGAGTCCATGGACAATTTAGGACTCAAGACCCCGCCGAGCCAGGAATTGAACCCTGGTCCCGGGCTGACCTTTGCTTCCAGGTCTGCCTCCTCTAACCAGTGAGCCACACTTCTCCTTGAGATTCCCTATGCTTAATTTGTAAAATATGAAGCCCAGGTGCTCAAGTGTTTGTCGGAGGACACACCTACTTTCCCCTGGCTCCACCTTCTTCCTCCACTGGCTCCACCCACATCCTCCACTGGCACTGCTAAAAGTCAGATGTACTTTACAGATAAAGAAACATTCATAAAATAACATTTTTATTGACAGTCCAGTGCAAAAACAACTTGTGTCTGACAGTCTAGTACTAAAACAACGTTTACACAGGAAGACCAGTGCAAAAAAAAATAAAAACATTTGCATGGACAGTCCAGTACAAAAAACAACTTGCATGTGACAGTCCAGTGCTAAAACATCATTTGCACTGACTGTCCAGTGCAAAATCAACTTGTACACTGACAGTCCACTACAAAAATGTTCAAACATGAAGACAGTGTAAAAACATCTGCACTGGCAGTCCATTGCAGACACAACTTTAGGACAGACAGCCCAGTGCTAAAGCAACATTTGCACTGGCGGTTCAGTATTAAAACGACATTTACACTGAAACACCAGTGTAAAACATTTGCTTTCACTGCCGATCTAGTCCAAAAACAACGTTTACACAGAAAGAGCAGTGTAAAAGCGACATTGACACTGACAGACCAGTTCAAAAGCAACATTTGCATCGACTGTACATTGAAGAAATAAATACCTGCAGTGGTCCAAGCGGGGATGGCGGTGACAATGTCGGGGCAGAGGATGTGTTGGCCCAGGTTTCTGTGAAGAACTCAACGTCCAGTGAGAGGGAGTTGAAGAGGTCCCAGATCTCTATGGCGTGTCTGTGCGGAGAGTGCACTTTGAGGGGGATGCAGTTCAGGGCTCTGGAGGTGTTGGCATTTGTCGTGGGGGCGGTGTCTATGGGGGCATGGTTAGAGGTGAAAGACTGGTAGCAGTGGCAGTAGGAGAAATGTTCATGGGTGGTGTTCAGTGTGGACAGCTGGCAGTTCCTCCCTGGGTTAAGTGCAAGCATGGCAGCTTTGTTGTAGTGGTGGTAGGTCAAAGATCCAGGATTCCTGGCGAAAGTCGCGGTCGGGTCGCAGACGGGTGCAGATGGGCTTGCCATTTGAGCACCTTCGGCGTGCCAGTGGCACGGGCGTCATTAAATAGTGGAAGGAAGGATCAGCTGGGAGGAGTGAGGGGCTGGGAGGGGGGCCTCAGGGACAGCAGCGGCTGAAAGAGATGGCAGTGAAGTGGGCACAGAGGGAGAAAGGATATAAAAAAAGAAGGTAGCAGGCACGGAAGTAGAAAAACAAAGCAACAAGACAAGTGCAAAAAGTAAAATACAGGCACCAAGTCACAAACAATAGTGGCACAAAGGCAACAAGGCGAGCACAAAAAGTAAAAATACAGGTAACAATATATATATCTACACATTATTTTCCGATGCTGCCACACACAGTCACTCACTCACCTATACAGTTACTCACACACCCACTCAGTCGTACATATACTAATATGTGTACTCACCTATACAGTCACTAACACAAGCACACACTCTCCTATGCAACCACTCCCACATTTACTCTTTCACCCATATAGTCCCTCAAAAACCCACTATCATATACAACAATTATGCACTCACTTACTCACCCATACAGCCACTCCCACGCCCCATCACTCACCTACACAGCCTCTTATGTATCCAGTCACTCACCCATATAGCACTGACACACCCACTTACTCACCCACAGAGTCAAACACAGTCACTCACTCACCGATACAGCCATTCAGCATCCACTCACACACCAGCACAACCACCCACTCACACATACAACTGCTCAATTTTTCAGAGCCACTGAAATACTTACTCACACATGGATACACACGGTCACACAGCCACTCATGTAATTTATGTTACAAATAGTATTACTTGTTAATAGCATACAAACTTGATTAATTTTACATTTGTAACATCTTACTATATCTTTAATACTCAGAAACATTTAGAAAACACTAACAATCACTGGATGATGTCATGAGTGATGTCATTTCAGATTTCATCACTGATGTCATGAGTGATGTCACAGGCCATGTCATGAGTGATGTAATATGTGAGGTCATAAGAAGTGCATTGGGGGCGTATGTTATAGTTTGTTGAGATAGCTATACGTGCCTAACTTCACTTGTTTTGTATGAGTAAAATATGAGCCGAACTATAATTTTTTTTTAACATTGGATTTTTCAGGGAATTTTAACATATTTTTAAATTACATTTTCTTAACTATAACCTGAAAACCCTGAAAGTTGATGTGTGATTGTATATATGAGTGGCTGTAAGGGCATGTGATTGGGTGTGCGAGTGTCTTTGTGTGTCTGTGACTGAGTTGGTGAGTGGCACTGTGGGTCTGTGAGTAGGTGTATGAGTGGCTGTGTGGGTCTGTGGGTGGGTGTGTGAGTACCTTTGTATGTCTATGAGGCAGTGTGTGAGTGTCTGCATGGGTCTGTGATTGAGTGCATAAGGGCCTGTATGGGTCTGTGAGTGGGTGAGTGAGTGCCTGTGTGGAGCTGTCAATGGTACTATGGGTCTGTGAGTGGGCATGTGAGTCCCTGTGTGGGTCTGTGACTGGGTTTATGAGTGGCACTATGGTACTGTGAGTGGGTGTGTGAGTGCCTGTGTGGGTCTGTGAGTGGGTGTGTGAGTAGCTGTGTGGATATATGAATGGGCGTGCGAGTGCCAGTTTCGGTCTGTGATTGGGTGTTTAAGTACCTGTGTGGGTATGTGAGTGGTTTGTGAGTGGCACTATGGTCGGTGAGTGGGAATGTGAGTGCCTGTGTGGTTACAACCAGGAGACAACACTTGCCCCTTCATTCCAGAAAGCAGGCATCGACAACAAAGAATCGAGAAAGGTATTTTTATTTGGCAGGAATAGACACTGGATGATGCATTACGGTGGACAGTGCCCCCTTGATGACATAGTGCAGCCGCCATTTTCTGCCACTTATATACTACTTGGTACTACTTAGCTGTGAGTTGACATAGAAGACAAACTGTACAGTAACAGCAGTATGCAGCAAGAAATAATTCCTAACCTCTTGTCACAGTCCCCACAGATCAGATTGCACTTCATTAGATGAATGATACATTTAACTCCATTAAGGATTTCAGACTGTTTTTTACCATGGATTAAGAAAGAAAAAACTTTTGATTTGCCTTCCTAAAGCTCAAGAAGGTATAAACATTTTGATTTACTAAAGTGGAGTTTCAACTGGGGCACCTACTATGTTTACATTTGTAAGTCTGTGAGTGGGAATGTGAATGGCAGTGTGGTTCTATGAGTAGCTGTGCGTGTCTTTGAGTGGGTATGTTAGAAGTGTCATAGGACTGTTGGTGGTATGTGAGTGCCAATGTAGGTCTGTGAGTGGGTGTATGAGTGCCTGTGTAGGTATGTGACTGTTTTTGTGAGTGGTGCAATGGCTATGTGAATGGGTGTGTGAGTGGTTTTGTGGGTGTGTGTGTGTGGGGTGTATGAGTGCGTGTGAGTATCTGTGAGTAAATGTGTGAGTGGTGATATGGATTTTGTGAATTTGCATACTTACTGTATTTAAAAACGATCCAGGGACTCTAGTGTTTACCAGAAAATTACAAGAAAGAAACCTCTTGTCACAGTCCTCACAGATCAGATTGCACTTCATTAGATGAATGATACATTTACCTCCATTAAGGATTTCAGACTGTTTTTACCATGGAATAAGAAAGGAAAAATATTTGATTTGCCTTCACCAAGCTCAAGAAGGTATAAACATTTTGATTTACTAAAATGGAGTTTCAACTGGGGCACCTACTATGTTTACATTTGTAAGTTCTTCCTGTTGAGGTTTACTTTTTTGTGAAATGCATACCTCGGCTAGACTGGAGCCTCATTTTTTCCTAGAGTGTACTCTCATCTGTACTTTTTCCAACGGGTGTACTCTCATCTGGTTAATTTGTAAGTGCTACCTCATCGGGCAAATGTCTTGTGCATACTCTACACTACAGCTTTGTAAAGGACCATGAGGTGATGTCTCTGGTGACCTTGTGTGCATGTAATTTTGATAATACAATTGCTCCTCAAGCTTCTTCATCCATAAATCTGTGATAACATGATACCTGATCAAGGAAGACAATTAGACTACAAAGAGGTGAACTCCAACAAACAGGGATATTTCCTCTTCACTAAATGAGGTAAGTGCTTTTTTTGTTTGGTAGAGATTTCCTCATATTCTTCTGCATCAATAATGTGTCACCAAAATCGGCTGGAAACACCAAGCTGTCCATCAATGTGGGAAAAGGTGGGAAGACCTTTGCATACTATAAAAGAAAATGGGGAAGTTTTTGTTCCTGGGGACCCCATCCCCGGGGCCCGCCACAATTCAGTAGAGGAGTGGGCCACACAGCCCTCATCCCAGGCCCAATTCTGGCTTCTTAGACCGCATCCCCCAGGACCCAGCCTTCTTATTCTGTTTGCCCTTGAACCCTCCCAGGGCACCCAGTCTGCACCTTTGGGGACCACGGGTGGAGCCGTAAAGACCCCGTGGTCCCTGCTGGCTCCCCACCTCCAGCATCAATCAGCAATGAGTTTGGCTACTTCAGTGTAATGACTACTTTCAATTTTGTATTTAACTACTTGGTTACTTAAATGATACTTTGGTATTTACATTTTTGAAAATTTTTCAATATTTACAAGCATCAAATGAATAAATTGATATAACCTTAAACTGGTGAGTAGCATCCGATATATAAACTTTTCTATGTTGCTCCTGAACTCCCCATGGGCCACTATTAAGGGCAGACTGTAAAGTTATTAAAGTTTACCATGATGAAAATATAATTAGGACGTAGCTGTATTATTGGATTGCGGTACCCTTGCATAACTCATGGTGCTGCATGGGCAATGCAGTATTTAAGTTGGATTTACAAATGATCTCAAGTCCACCAGGCATGGCCCTGCGGTGATTGGTAAATCTGGGGAAATGTTAAGAAGTGCAATTTGCTGTTTTGCGTTACTCTGCATACCATAATCTGATTGCTGCTGAATTCCACATATATCCTTATGCCATTGCCTTTAGACACTCCACTATGTGCTCTTCCACCTTATGCCAGTCCACTCTATGCCTCGCTACTGTATGAAATGAATTGAAATGAAATGAAAAATTATATTTATATAGCGCGTAACAACCCAGAGGCCTCGCAGCGTATGAGATTCCACTCTATGCTACTCTACTCTACATTACTACTCTACTACACTTCATGCAACACCACTGTAGGCCACTACAGTCTATGTCACTCCGATGTATGCTACTCCACTATATGCTATTCCACTCTAAGTTTTTCTATTTGATGCCCCTCAACTGTATAATACTCCACTCTACACAACTCCAGTGTATGGCCTCTATTCTAATCTATTTCATTCCATGCTATCCGATTGGACTCCACTCAACTGTATGCAGTTACACTCTTACCACACCACTGTACACCATTACTGTCTACACCACGCCATTATCCACCAGTCCACTGGACGCTACTCCACTAGACAATATTATTCTCTATGCCCCTCCACTGTACAACACGCCACTCTATGCCACTCCACTCTATGCTTTTACACTGTACACAACTCCACTCTACCCCAGTGTACTCTACGCTATTACAATGTATGCAATTCCACTATATGCCACTTCACTAAATGCTACTCCAGATTATACTATTCCAATCTAGGCCATTTCACTTTATGCCACTCCACTCTATTCTATTTCACTGTATGCAAACCCTGTACATTCCACTGACCAACTCTGTACTCCACTTTATGCCCATAAACTCCAAAGTATAACACTTTATTCCACTGTACAACACTTTTCTCCACACTACTGTATGAGACCCCTTGTCAATTTATAACAGTTTACTACCAATGCTATGCCAGTGCACTCCCCTCCCTACCACCCTACTCTACAACACACCAATACACTCTATTGTACTTTACTCTACACCACATTACACTTATCCACTGTAAAAGACTTGATCTCACTTTACGCTCATATACAACAATCCACTCTACGTAGCTCCACTGTTTCACACAGTACTGTACTCTATGCAACTCCATTCTACAGCACTCTACTACACTGTATGCCAATCTCTGACACTTTATTCCTGTCTATACCCCTTTACTCCACTGCACAACACTATTATACAATATGCCAGTCTACAACACTCCACTCCACTCCACTCCACTCCACTCCACTCTAATTTATGATACTCTAGCCCATTATATTACACTGTACTTAAATCTTTGTATGCCCCTGTGCCCAACTTTACTACACTGTGCTCTCACACAGTACTCTACTCCACTACTCCACTCTAGGCCAGTCCACTCAACACCACTCTGTGCCATTGTACTCTATAACACTGCTTGCCAATCCAAAACTGTACTGTACTGAACACCCTCCCATCTATGAACATTAAATAGATTGTATGCCACTCTACTCTGCTATAGTCTACATCACTTTCTAATACTATACACCACTACACTACAGTCCACTGTTTAACAAGGTACTCCAATTTATGACACTCGACTGTCTGCTACACCACTCCACTCCATTCCACACCATTAATGTCTGTAATATGGCACTCCACACTATGACACTTTAATCCACTCTACACTACCTCAGTCCAGTGTACTCCACTCCACTATACTCTACTCTACTACACTTTATCCCACTCTACACTACTGTACTATACTCCGCTCTATGCCTCTCCACTGCCAGACACTCCACTGTATGTAACTCCACTCTACATACTATACTACACTCCAAGCCACTATACAACACTCGATGCACATCCAATCTATGCCACTGTACTACACGGTATGACACTCAATGACTGCCACACAACTTCTCTCTATGATACGCCACTCCACTATATGACATAGGACTCCACTCTACGACAGTCTCCTGCACTGTAATCTACAACACTCCACTTAACGATACCCCACTCTATGATACCCTACTTCACCCTACTCCAGTCTAAATAACTCTACTCCACTTTATGGCAGACTACAAAACCTTACTCTACTGTTCGATACAGCATTCCACTGTACAACTTGCTGCTCCCGTCTACGATACTTGACTCCACTATATGTCACACCACACCACTACACTATATAACAGTTCAGTACACTATCCAATATGCTACTACACTCTACTCTACTCCACTTGATTCCAATCTACAATACTCCAGTCTATGAGAATGGAAAGGGGCGACCACTCGGTCCCCCCGAACGTATGGTCGGGTGCCCCGATCCCCCCGGGAAGCCATTTTGGGCGGGGGGCGTTTCTCGGCTGGTATGCCCGAAGCGGCGTAGCCGGGCGCGCCTTTTCCCGCCCAAGAGGGGTTGTCCTAGACACCTACACCATTGGCCACGCCCTGTAGGCGGTCGGAGGAGGGTCCACGCCCTCCCAGAGAAGAATAAATGGAGCAGCAATCCAAGGAAGCATCCTCTTGTTCCCGTGCTTGGAAGCTGCACCTCCTCGTTGCACGTGAGCCCTTGACGGAACAAGAGCCATTTTTGAGAACTTGTAATTTTGTGTTTCTTCTTTCAGCGCCGTCGAAACTGGTTGACCTGGGATTTCCGAATATCCGTGGACGATGCCTGGCAAGAAGGTCGGAAAGAGGGTCGGAACCGAGCAGATGCTTCGTATGCTGGTGAAGGACATGGCGGACATGAAGAAGCAGATGGCGGCAATGAATCGTGGACCAAAGAGAGTCGTCGGACCAGCATTGCCGGGAGTGGTCCCTAACAGGAGAGGTAGAAGGCCCAAGAGGGGGCCATCGGGTGGGGAGGCTCCGGTCCCCGAAGTCCCTCCAGTGAACCCGGTCACTCCGATCGAGCCCCCGGTTCCGGTCCCGGACGCGGGACAACCGATCCCTGGGGTGGTCACTCCCGTGAACGAGGAGGAGATGCCTCCGGAGCTGGCCGCCCAGTTGGCGGCATGGTTGGGCAGAGAGAACGAGGGGGCCACGGCTGAAGAAGCCAGGTCGATAATGAAGCAGTTGCAGCAATCGAAAGATGCAGCAAAGGCACCGTGTCCTCTTGTTTCCCCGCAGGTCCCCGTGGAACAACCGGTATTGGGTGCGGGTTCGGCAGCGACAACAGTAACAGCTACCGCTTCAGGTAAACAGCCATTGCCAATGGCGGGGGAGGGATCGTTACCCTCAAGAAGGGAAAAAATCATACAACATATCCCGATTGATGTAAAAGAAAGGATTTGGGCAGATAAATATGTGAACATGTTTTCCTTACTGACCGATCACTATGAGATTGAGCATGTGAGAAACCAGAAAGAGTTGTTGCATCCTAGTGTATGGCGCTCAAAGATGGCAGGTTTCAGGGTTGATGAAACGATCGCCAATTGGGCCAGAGCATTTGGAATGTTCACTGCAATCATGGGGGAACGTAGGCCCGAGTTAGTGGTGGAATTAGCCGTTTATCAGACACGCATTATGGAATACTATGAATTGGTACGGGGGTAATCAGTGGTATTGTTATGACGACATATTTCGTAAGTCCAAGGAGCACGACTCATCCCTGACGTGGGATTGTTTCGACTCCATTTCCTGGCAGAAAATAGAGAGGTCAAACACGGCGAAGTCGCCATCTTTAGGCGGGAACGGGGCCGAGCCTTCCCGTCATTCTTTGGGGGCGCCCTTTCGGGCGGGTACAAGCAGTGATCAGAACACGAAGAATAATGGCAACTCGGGTAGGAAAGGGGTCTGTTGGAGCTTCAACAGAGGCAAGTGTTCTAGGCCACAGGGGTCATGCAAGTTCAGGCATGAGTGTACAGGGTGCGGGCAGTCCTCGCACCCCGAGAGTTCGTGCAGAGCCAAGACTGGTGATACGGGAGGTAGGGGAGTGAGGTTCCGTGACGATTTGAACCCGTGTTTTCAAGTTTGTCGGAAATACATAATATTAGTATCAGCGAACCGCAAATGATCCATTTAGCATATCCTGGTGTTTTCGCTACGATACGAGCAAGAGTACTCCTGTTATAAACACATTTCTGATCTACCCACGGCATCCATCTTAGATCATGGCCGCCATTTTGTGTTTCCTTGCCCTCACATATGCAATAGCCTCTGATCACTTCATTCACTCCACTTTGATTAAGGACACGTAGCCTTAGCCGGAGATTCACCTCTTACATGACACGTACACCTTAAACCAGATCACGCTGAAGCTGCATGACTCAACAAAGGCTGCCTCCTCTGCCCGAGGCCAGCCCACCTGAACTGGTTTTCCTGTCCATTGTCCTGATCAGGATTAGGCGGCCGAAGCTGGTAGCCTTGCCCATTTACAACCCACAAACATCTCTTATCCCGTTTTTCTATCTTCTGCACCTGGCTCTGCTCCTTTCCTTCTGGGCCTTTATTAGGGGGAGGTAACGAACTTTACGATGAGGCGGTCCGGCTCTTGAATGCAATATTGACAAGGGATTGTGATGGACTAGTGGGAACCCCTCTTCGTGATGTTTGGCATCAGATATTATCGACAGTTCCTGTGTAACGCCAAATATTTATTGTTTAAGACACAAAGGTTTGGGAATGTACTGACATGTGAAATATTTGCCTGAAGCACAAGTTTTGGTATATAAGGAGCAACCCTCAATGTACAAATCGAACAGTCTCCTAGTCTCTGCCCGTGTGTAGATTCTGTGATTTCTGTGTCCCTGCAGTAATAAACCTTTGGTCTTTGACGCCACCATCGAGAAGCCCGTGTTTCTGTTCATTTGCGCACCAAGGCAGGTGGAACTCCGGGGTCTTTGGGTGTTGTTCCCTGACACCTCTGGACGGAACCAAAAAGTCCAGAACTCCAATTGGCGCCCAACGTGGGGCCACGTCATTCGGTACCGGTCCAAAAGCCTGAAGAGTTCGAGAAGCTTCGTGTGAAGATTCCTGAGGGAGGCGCCCCACTTCATCGATCCCGGCATATCGCAAAAGTGGCCCTGAAGTTCTCTTCCACGAGGGTTCCCGTTCAGGACGGCTGCAGTGGGCCGTTGCCTTGACCGTCGCCCTGTCTTGGACCCGAGGTGCAGCCTTAGTACAGCGAAACGTGACGGGTTTCTCCTTGGTGACGTCTTCAGTGCCTCAGTTAAGTATTTAGTGATAGCTAGCTGGTTACTTTGTGAGGATTGTTAAAAATCCTTGATCGGTTCTTGGTTTGGTTTGGTTTCGTAAGATTATCACTAGTTGTTCTGGTTACGATAATCTATTTGGTTCAGTTTGGGTATCGATATATTAGTTTGGTTTTGGTAGGCCTAAGTTCTTTGTTCAAGTGCACATATCTGTTTCGTGTTTTGTTTGTTTTGTGTTCCAGACTGATAATGGTAAGTCGGAAAATGTTGTCTTGTTTCGGTTGCAACCATGACTCACGATTGGAGGATTCTTGTCTGGTTCCTCCAATTGGGACTCCCCTTTATGACCTATATTGCAAGTATGGAGTGGGTCCTATATCTTATAATGAGATATGGGTCCGTTATTGTAAGAAAGATGGTGTCCTTAGTTGGCCACTACATGGTAGTTTTGAACCCGAGATCCTTGATAATTTAGAAACGAAATTGTTTAGTAAGAAAGCCCGGCCGGCAATGTTTGATTCTTTCCGTTATTGGCGAAAAGAATCTAAACAGAGAGAAATGAAAAGGTTGAAGAAAGAACAAAAAGAGCAAGAAGAGTTAACTCTAGAGCAAGCAACTAAACAACTACAAGATAATGAGTGCGAAAAGGCTATAGACGTAGCAATTAGAGAGCATAATTTAGCGATTGACAAGTGCTACCCTGCCTTGCCATCGAAAACAGCTAAGATACTGGAGGATCCCGAAAACGATCCTCTGTTGTCTTATCTGTTACGTTCACCTCCACCGTACGCACAAGGTGCTGCGGCTCAACTTGTACCGAATGTTCAATTGCCGGTTGCTGGACAACCTGGTGTTCTTGTTCCTCAGAATCTAGTTCCTGTACCTCCTGTGGTTAATGTGAATGTTCCTACGGCTCCTCCTTTTCCTGGGTTGCCGACTTCTATACCTGTATCTGTCTCGCTTACACCTACTACTTCACAAACTATTTTCATCGATACTCCTACTGCTTCGCAATCTGTTCCTACCTCTACTGTGTTCTCTACGTCTGCAAGTGTATTAACTCCACTTTCTGTACGTCGAAAAATAACTGATTCTGTTGCTAATATTCTGTCTCCTTTATATAAATCCTTAATTAAGACTCCTACTTCTGATTCAGTTCAGAGACGTAGTCAGCTACCAAGTACTGAAGAACGGGGAGTTTTAGATTCCACGGCTCTCAGATGGATTACGAAAGTTAGAAGATATAATACGAGAGATGTATTAGATACGTTTATGCAGTGGAAGGAACCAACGCAACGATACGTCTTTGATGAGATGTGCTCGTTGTTACGTGAGGAAATAGAGGAAGATGATGTTGAATCAGACTTGGAGGATTTAATTAAGGTGCAAAAAGAGTTTGCTGCAGGAATGATAGTGGGTGATAATATAAAAGAAGCGATGGAACTTATTTTGAGTTTTAGGAATGATCCATCTCTTCGTTCGCCGAGAGAATTAGAGAAAGGTAAAATGAAGCTAAGTCGCCAATATCCTATGAGGGAGGTTCCTCCAATCTGGCGCGAAGCAATACAACGTGATGATAATGCAGGTATTGCAGCTGCTCCAGCACAGTTCCAACGAGTGTGGATACACATTCCATGGAAGCGAGCAGAAGTACTAGCAGTGAAACAGGCCTTACCAGATCCGCGTAAGAATCCGGCCGGATATTACAAGGAATTGACACAGACAGTTGAAGCTTGTATAATGAATTTGGCAGACATTGACATGCTATTTGGCAATGTAGTTCCACAACCAGTGTGGGCTAAAATCCGTAGAGAGGATCATCAGGCAGCTTTAGGTGGTGATTGGGCAGCTATCACTGCAGCGGATGGTCAGCAAACGGGTGGTGCAAAACCCGAACCCCTAATTGCTAATCTTCCTGGTAGAATAATTGACTTAATGAAGACTCTGATGCCTGCGTTGCGTGTTAATTGGGATAAATTATCCGCATGCAAGCAAAAGAAAGACGAAAGTGTCTCCGACTTCTTCACGAGGTTCGAAGAGACTTTTGTAGACCATAGTGGTCAGGATATGAGCACTGAAGGAGGACAGAGATTGTTTGTCGATAAATTTGTGCATAATTTGTTACCTGAATTATGCAATAAATTAAAGGATTCAGAGAGTGCGTGGGCTGTTTCCACGACTGCGCAAATACTTGCGACTGCGCAGTACTACGAAAATAGGGACAAAGAGGAAAAGGAGAAATCAGAGAAGAAAACGAAAGATTTAAAGACTAAAGTTCTTTTACAGCAGGCGTATCCGCCTCGCACGAACCAGACTAATATGCAACAGAATTCATATCAGAGGACAGATTATAGTTCAACCAGGCCTCAATATCAGTGGAATCAGTGTGCGTACTGTAAGAAAGAGGGTCACTACAAGAATGAATGTCCGATTTTAGCACAAAATAATGCGGCAGCAGCTCAGAGAGGTCGTGGTGGTTTTGCGCAGAATTCTAGAGGTCGAGGGCGAGGTGCTATGCCTCCGCAAATGAATGATCGTCCCTCTAATCACTTTGATCAACGAAACGTACAGTCAGCTCAACAGAATAGATCTCAGCAATATCTTGTTGAGGATTATTGTGAAGTTGATGAGGGATTCCAGCAAAATGGGTACTAGGACAGCCATGGACAGAGAGAGGGAGTAGTATCAGTTCCAGTGGATCGGAGTGGGCCTTATGTCGCAGTAGCAACATCAGGTGTAGTCGAACCGTTTCTGTTGGATACTGGTGCCGCAAAAAGTTCTATAATTCATGCGAAACTCCCTGGCGCACCTTTGTCTGGCTCAACAAATGTTTCCGTAGGTTTTTCAGGCGCCCCTGTTTACAACCCGATATCTAATCCTTTGTCTATTTCTGTTGGACCATGCC
Organism: Lissotriton vulgaris; assembly: GCF_964263255.1. Taxonomy (NCBI): domain Eukaryota; kingdom Metazoa; phylum Chordata; class Amphibia; order Caudata; family Salamandridae; genus Lissotriton; species Lissotriton vulgaris. The sequence continues at coordinate 23,221 of NW_028251120.1, read as the reverse complement.
AATTGAAAGCACCCTTGATTTTGACGACAGGTTGTAATGAAAATCTGCTTGGTTTAGATTTGTTAAAACGACTATATGCGACATTGTACTGTTCTCCGGATGGAGTTGAGGTAATATAAATTTTATGGTCAAGTTATGTTCCCTAGCGCGTACCCCACCGACTCCATGTACGAGTTAAAGTGCATGTAACTTCCCTCCTGTACCAGCTATGAAGACGCAAATACATTTGCGTCCAACGTTAACTTGTCCTCTTTCAGACCCACCATGAATGGGTTGGATGGTCCGTTCCTAAGTATGCTATGCCAACGTCTTTTTGAAGTGTACTCCTACGTTTTTCAGCCTGGCTGAAAGTAGGCCCTGAATCTCTGCCACCGAGCCTCCTTTCTGGCTTCTGACTGCGAGGGCCCCTGCCCAAGCAGCCCCCGTACCCGTGAACTCTGACTTACTTCTAGCGCGGCCCTCCATGCTCAGCTCAGCCTGCTGCCTGCCAAGATTGACTATAACCTTCGAGTTATCTGTTTCCCTCCCCGAAGATACATTCCAGCCTGCTAGCTTCAGTAAACATCCTTCCTCAGCTACAGGGCTAAAGGGCCGACCTGTCTCTATGCAAGTAATTCATAGCCTCTGTTGCCATGCTTCCATGGAAGGCCCCATGCCCCACGCTTCTCATACAGACACTCAGGCGCTTATACACGCACTCACAGCAAGTATAGAATAGCTTCTGCTCTAGAGACCTTTCTGCCCAGATAGCTTAGTTCCTAAACATCAGATATCAGATATGATAGAAGCACGAGTTGATCTGACATGCCAGACTTCTGTCTCTTTCCGTCAGTGCAAATGTCAAGCCCCCTGCACCCCGTCAATCACACGTCATGCAGCTGCGCGCGCATCCAAGCTTCCGATTTCTGCTGACATTGCAACATTCTGTTAGCACCACCCCTTGGTGCCACCCACTTGCGTCACCTATCAGTGACGTTTCTAGCACTCACCTCTAGTTCACGCCTAGTTTACGCCTAGTTTACGCCTCTTGATGATGTACTAGTACCACGTGTATACTGTTATCTCGTCTTCTCTCAGCTGTTACGCCTCTTACATTGAACATTATGATGTAAATCAAGTATATAAGCTATGTATTGTCAATAAACGAGAGCGCGCTCATCTATCCCTTCTGACACCCTGTGTGGTGGTCAGAACATGATATCCTGATTCCTTTATGAGGAATAAAACCCTTAGAAACTCTTACACCACGGACTCTGTTTTCCTTCATTCTGATTGAGTTATTATTGATTATGTACTTACCTGCATAGAAATTAAGAGAGTAAATTAATTATTTACGTCATTTTGGCGCCCGAATAGGGACCCCTCCCCCACCCCACGCGCCGGAAGGTGCGTTGCAATCCGTGTCCCCTGCCATCAGTTAGACGGACTACACGTGTACTGGCAGGATTTCCTGCATCCCCCTCTGACACACGGAGGTGACGAAGACTGCAATCAGTGCCCAGACGAGGCGGTGAGGAGTGCGGAGGATCCCGACCAGAGCCCAGCCGAAAGAAGCAAGGTCCGAGGTGTGAAGAGGCCCACCAGTTTTCCGAAGTTTTCCGAAGTTTTCCGAAGTTTTCCGAAGTTCCGAGCCGAGTCCAGTCGAGTTTTCCGAGGCCTTCTGTTTTCCGTGCTTCCCGGTGAGTACCATTGCTGGGTCGTATCTAGACGGGTTTGGGTACGCAAGTCCGGTCTGCACTGTTTTTAGGCAGTGTATCTGTACTGTTTAGCAGTATATAAAGTATTCCGAATTTCTGCACTGTTACAGCAGTGTATCTGTATCGTTGAGCGGTACATTCAGTGTAGGGGGAAGTTAGCTATGTCTTTATGTTTTCATGTGATTAATGTCGTGGTATGAATGTGATTGTTTTTGTGCATTATTGTGTTTCCTTGTATAAATAGTTACAGTCGACATTAAGTATCAAGGATCAAGCATTTCAGTATCAAGTAGGCACAATGCCGTTTTTCAACAAGTTAAGGCAGATAGGGACTAGGAAAGGGATGTTAGAGGAAGAGATTCCAATCCCCCCTAGGGACACTCCAGGTAATTTTATGTACAATAAACATGGCATAGACGCCATCCTGTATCTAGAGTTATGGACCGATTATACCAAGCACCTAGAGGAAAGATACCGATGGCCAGTTAACGGAACATGGGATGCCGAGTGCATCATAAAGGTAGAAGAAATATTACGGAAAAAGAAAGCCAGACAATCTCAGAAAGACGCCATAGAATTTTGGCGTAAGGAATCACGTAAGCGTGCTGAAAGAGCACTCCGTAGAGAAGACAGACTTCAAGAATCAGAAAAGGCCCAAGAAAACGAATTAGTTACTGAGGGAATTCGAGTAAAATTAGAACAAATAGATCGTACCCAAAATAGCCAAGTGAACAACATGTATCTTTTGGCCGAAGGTACCCCTGACGCCATTTCAGAAATACCGAAAAATTTGCCGTCACCATTGGTTCCAACTAAAGTAATGCACAAGACTACTAAAGACATATTCCTAAATTCCTATCTAGATGATGTAGCACCAGCTTACACCAATCTGCCTGTTCGTGCCCTGCCTGCAGACAGGGACGGGGGTGGTACTCCACCCCCAGGTCACGTTCCGCCGGTACCGCAACAGACTTCTCCTGTTCCGCCAGCCCCGCCACTTCCCCTACTCAAAACTGACCTACCGAAACAACGTTTGCCTGATCCACCTAAACGACAAGTTCACGTTCAGATACAGACTCCGCGGAGAGATAATGCCCAAGCATCCGCCTCAGGAGGTGCGACAGCGGGTCTACAGACCCCGCCCCCGACACACAGATTGCATTTAAAAGACACACCGAATCCTTTCCAGTCTCCCCACTACTCATCCCGGCTTGAGGCATTGAAAGATAGGATGTCATTCTGCAGATATGATCCAGTACCCGGAACAGACGATCTAATGGTATTAGCATCACTGCGCTTAAGATCTGCCACCGACAGCTTGTTATGCTGTGTGGGAATGCAGGAAGCCCTCGACAGACTATACAAATTCATACAGACAGGGAAAGATCCCGACAGTGTCCAAGCTGCCATGTATAAACAGAAAGTTGACATTCAAAAACAGATATTACGATTCTTCATTAATTGTGTAATAAGAGAACGAGACAGGCCTGGAACAGATCAGAGTGAATTAGACGTATTGAACAAGTGGGGCCAAAATATAGCAGAAGCAAAACATGACAAGGGGACTTGCATAGCCGCTATGTCCCAGAAAATAAGAAAGGCAGTATTAACTGCACACCAGGAAGAAACTGATAAAACTTCCTCCGAGGAAGAAAATGAAGATGAGACATCAGGAAAGTCTACAGACATTATAGCATATGTAGGTAGGGGAAACTACCTTAGGAAAGGTGTCCGTCCGGAGAGCAAGAGAGTTTTCTTCTCTGCCTTAACAAATCCGAATTCTGCTGAGCATCAGTTCCAGGAAACTGATAAACGGCTTCGAGATCGAGTTGGGTACCATGTACTCAATTCTATGGAGGAACAAGAACTAGCCCGATCAGCTGTATCATGGGCCGAGAATGCAGACATATATAATGATGATACCGTAGCACAGACATTTTTGAACCTCTCCCCCGACGAACAGAAATTAGCAGGTGTATACATGATTCAGCACCTTCTCATTAAATACAGAAAACATTATTCCGATCCAGGTCCCTTACACGAGACACTAGAAGCACTACTGATGGATAGATGGAGAGGCTTAAGTACCAAATTAATTCAAATAATTCTAGAACAACGACGCAGATATGATACCTTTGTAAATTCTGAATATGTTCCCGCCCCACCTCCAGAGAGGAAAATGTACCATATGCAGTGCGGGGGTGGTATTGAAAGTCAGAACCCCTTACGAGAAGTGCACCCTGTTATGGGTGAGGACAAGGTTTTGAAACGCGTGTATGTACACACGCCTCTGACTAAATTAGAACTGTTAGAAATGAAGAAATTAGTCCCGTGCCATGATAAAGACCCTGCAGGTTTTCATAGAGAGCTCAAAGATATGTTACTGATGGGAGACTACACGTATGATGATATCATGAAAATGTTGAAAGTATTACTGCCTACGGGTATATTCGAGAAACTGAAGGAAAAGGAATGGGAGGTGGGAGACACAAAGATTGCCTGGGCAGAAATAGAAGAAGAAGAGAAAAAACGGGTTCCAGGGTTAGGCCTTGGGGACAAAACTAAAGCATTACCAGGTTTGATAGTACAGGTCTTGCCCAGATTATTGACAACTAGAAAAGAAGATTGGGACGCAATCTCGTCCTGTAAACAGAAACAAGATGAAGATACTAGCGACTTTTATTCAAGATTCGAGAAATGTTTTATTATCAATAGTGGCCTCCAGCCAAGTAGCGAGTCGTACCCACATCTTTTTGTATCAAAGTTAGTCGAGAATTCCCTACCGTTAGTTAAAAATAGAGTGTATAAAGTCGAGAGTACATGGCAAGCAAATACGCCATCCCAGATGTTACAAATGTTACAATATCACCAGAATAGAATTAGGGAAGAACAAGATCAGGAACAGAAACGTATGAAAGACACGAAAATGAAAATGTTAGTAGCTCAGACGGTCCCATCCGACAGTCACAGAAAAGGTACGACCCAGACAAGTCACACTGCAGCTCCTGTTAAAGGGACATGCAATTATTGCAAGCAGCCAGGTCACTACGTACACGAATGCCCAGTTCTGAAACATAACATAGCGACAGGTAAAACTAAAGAAAGACCGCATCCGCCTAGACAAGACCATAACCAGCATCAGTCTACACAGAATACACAGCCTATGCATGCATCCGCACAGACAGCACAGACCGTAGCAGTACCACAGCCACAGCCCATTGCTGCAACTCAGCAAGTCTCACAACAGATGTACCAGTATGCCCAGTCTGCTTACCCCGAATATTCCCGATATACATGAAACAGCCTAGAGAGGGAAGGTGGCTTGCCTCTTATTGAGATTCCTGTAGATCAAGAAGGTCCTTATGTACACAGTCAAGTATTGGGGAAAGACAGAAAGTTTTTAATTGACACAGGGGCAAGTCGCACTACAATAAGTCATGACGAAGTTCCAGGGGCACCCCTCTCAGGCTCACAAAATGTTTCCCTTGGTTTTTCAGGACAGCCTATTGTAAATGAAGTATCAGAACCAGTTCCCCTGGCTGTGGGTCCATTATCACGCGTTACAGACCTGTTACTAACAAAATCATGTCCGGAAAATCTGTTAGGAATTAAAACATTGAAGGCTCTAGGAGCTATAATCTGCTGCTCCCCGGAGGGAGTTAGACTCTTTCTGCGGGATTTCAAGGGTCATTACGTTCTTCGTGAGTTTGACGTCAGATTGAAAAATGTACCTGATTACTTGTGGGCAAAAGGCCCAACTGATGTAGGATGTATGCACATTACACCATACCGCGTTACACTCAAGGCAGGTATTGTATTACCCAGAATCAGACAATACAAGTTACCACCCGATGCTGTAGTGGCTTTACTGAAAATCATTGAAGAACTCATTGCCCAAGGAGTGGTCGTCGAAACCGACTCCAATATCTGTAATTCACCCATCATTCCGATTCTTAAACGTACTGATCCCAATGCACCGCCAGTATATCGGCTGGTGATTGATCTTCGAGAATTGAATAAATGCATTATCCCACAGTATCCTGTGGTCCCCGATATATCATCTCTATTGACTGCTATTGATTCAGAAGCAACGTTCTTTACTGTAATTGATCTCAAGAACGCCTTCTTCAGCGTGCCTATTGATCCAGAGAGCCAATATCTCTTCGGATTCTGTTTAAATGGACGCAGTTTCAAATTTTCGCGCGCACCTCAAGGATTCACAGAAAGCCCCAGCATCTATAGTCAAGCACTGAAGAGACAACTAGATTGTATTCAAATGCCAGTTAACACCGCTTTACTACAATACGTCGATGATCTGCTGATCACCGCACGAAGTGAGCCCGAATGTGAAAAAGCATCACTGACAGTTTTACATTTCCTGGCCGACAAGGGACACAAGGTGTCTCCTTCGAAGCTACAATTCTGTGTTCAGCAAGTTGTGTACTTGGGTCACTTGCTGTCCAAAGTGGGGAGACAGCTCACTCCCGATCGCATTCAGTTAATTGCAAATATGCCACAACCCCAGACACAAAAGGAAGTGCGGGCCTTCATAGGCCTCACCTCGTACTGCAGACAATGGATTCCCCAGTATGCATTCCTAGCTAAACCACTCATCCAGTTAACGACACAGGAGGCAGCGACTTCGACTGCCCTCCCTTGGACTCAGGAACATACACAAGCTTTTGAAGACTTAAAGAAAGCCTTATGCCAAGCACCAGTTTTAGCAACACCATGTTACAGCAAACCGTTTACACTTTTTGTTACAGAACGTGATGGCACAGCGTTGTCTGTCCTCACTCAAGATCAAGCAGGTTCACATAAGCCTTGTGCTTATTTTTCTAGTACATTGGATTCAGTAGCTCAAGCACTCCCTGCGTGCTTAAAGTCAGTAGCAGCAACAGCGTTAGCAATAAGACAAAGTGATTCAATTGTTTTAGGTCATCAGTTAACAGTTCAAGTACCACATTCTGTAGAGGTTTTGTTAAACAGAACCCAGACTCAACACTTAACTATAGCACGACTGACAGGTTATGAATTAACACTATTCCAGCCACACATAGAAATCAGACGTTGCAGCATCCTGAATCCAGCAACACTGTTACCTACAGTTATGACAGATCCAGCTCCACATGATTGTATAGAAATAATTAATGCAGTAACTAAGCCTAGACGAGACTTAACAGATGTCCCATTGACAAATCCAGACCTGACACTTTATGTGGACGGTTCATGCATGAGAACAAGTACAGGAGAATTAGTGGCCGCGTATGCCGTGACCACTGAAACTGAAGTTAAAGAAACACATCGTATTGACACACTGTCTGCTCAAGCAGCAGAGCTCATCGCTCTGACCCGAGCTTGTATTCTAGCCAAGGACAGAAATGTTAACATATACACAGATTCCCGCTATGCCTTCGGAGTTGTACACGACTTCGGAGTCCTCTGGCAAGAACGAGGTTTTCTGACCTCTCATGGGGCCAAGATACAACATGGCCCCCTCATTCAAGCACTGTTAGAAGCAATACATTTGCCCTCGGGCATATCAGTCATGAAGTGTAAGGCACATACTAAAGTCACAGATTCTGTTTCCCAGGGTAACGACCTGGCAGACCAGACAGCAAAACATACAGCATTGACTCACACCCAGACTACTGATGTGACAAAGACAATAGTACCGACACAGTGTATGGCAGTTAGAGATCCCGCCCTAGACGTAATTGACATCCAGACACATGCTACTCCAGAGGAGATAAAGAAATGGACTGAACTAGGAGGGATTCAGACAGATCAAGGTTGGATAACGAAGGAAAAATCTAAATGGTTTCTCCCTGACTCGATGGTTCAAGTCATGATAAATACAGCACATAGTCCTGCCCATCTTGGAGAGAAAGCCATGTTAGACAGTTTACAGAATCTCTGGTACAACAAACACTTACGAGCAGCAGCAAAACAGAAAGTGCGTACTTGCATGATCTGTTGTCAGTTCAATCCAGGTAAAAGCGTCCCTGTTGAGCAAGGTGGATTCCATCCTCCCGATCACCCTTTTGAAGTCCTCCAGATGGATTATATCCAGATGAATAGCTGTAGAGGATTTAAGTATGTCCTTGTAATTGTTTGTGCTCTGTCCCGTTGGACCGAAGCATACCCAGTCCCAGACTAAACTGCTCCGACCACTGCCAGACAGTTGGTTCGTGAATTCTTCCCACGGTACGGTTTGCCCCGTGTCGTGTATTCAGATAACGGACAGCCGTTCTCGTCCGAGTTGATGAGACAAGTTTCCCTCTTGCTAGGATATCAGTGGAGGTTCCACTGTGTCCGACATCCCGAAGCAGCTGGCCTTGTAGAAAGGCATAATCAGACACTAAAAATCCGTCTTGCCAAGATCTGTCAGGAAAAAGGGGTCGACTGGATAGTCGCCCTGCCCGTGGCACTATTCTACATGAGAATGGTTGCCCACTCAAGATCAGGGCTATCCCCGTACGAAGTGGTCTTTGGCAGACCACCGAATATGTGGGGGACGCCCATTCCGAAAAAGATCACTGATGTTGATTGTAACATGTTGACAGATTACCTTGCCTCCTTGATGTCTGCACTCCAATCATGTCGTTCACAGGTTGCCGCAGCCTTCCCTGACAATACCGATGTAAAGGCGCATGAGGTCCGTCCAGGGGACCTGGTTCTCGTCCGGAATTTCGACCGGAAAAGTCCGCTGGAGCCCCGCTGGAAGTCTCCGAAGACCGTCCTCCTTACCACAAGGACCGCTGTGAAGATCGAGGGGAGAAAGGGGTGGGTCCACACGAGTCACATCAAACTATGCAATGAACTAAAAAACGGACTGAAACAGGACTCTGACTCGTCCACCCCCACCAAAGACTGTGTTGAAGCACAAGACGTTACCGTCCCTAAAAGAGAAAAGACTCCCCAAGAACTCTACCGAATGAAACTCCGATCTAGCAAGTCAGACAGTTTAATTGTTTAAGTCCTCCCCTAGGTGAATCGGTTAAATAGTTTCTGACATGTATCCCCTAGATCGAGATAGAGAGAGAGAGAGAGAAGAAAAGAAACGTACATACTGTAAATCACTGCGTAGTCACTGCATAGTGACGTTGTTAATAATGTTTTTTCTAAGTATTCTAATTATTATTGCCAGCATTCTGCTACCTATATATTGGCCTATTTTCAGGCGTGAACAATCTGCTTACAATGTCTCTGCTGAACACACTTTTAGTGAACTTCCTGCACATGAACTCTCTTACAGACTTGCGCTGCGCAACAATACATTCATTAGTATGTTACACCACTCCCATCAGACAAACAATGCTACCGACTGCTGGATATGTGGCCGACTCCCTCCCTACCAGAATTACAAGGGAGCTCTGCCCCTCTTTCCGTACCCATTCACTCACAATGGCTCCTGTGGAGCATGGTTTAAAATAATTAATTCCTTAGATCCTGATATTGCTGTTTTTGATGGGGGCTGGGTTTGGGGAAACTTGAACTTAGTCCTGTTCAACGTCTGTTATCCTGATAAAGAGGGACTTCCCACTCGAATAGGAACTGATCTAGAAAATGAAGTATATGGATTAGGTAATTACACAATTAGCCTTATGATCCTTACTGTCGAATCTGAAGCTGCTCCAGTTTCGCCCCATATGTTAGTATTACCAGTCACAGGTGAATTATGTGTTAGCAAAAAAGGTTCAGTACACGTAGGTCATAGTAAATGCACTACTGTGGTCGAGTTCAGTGACCATGGTAAATCGTCCTTTAAAGCTACCAGTCATTCTTACTTTGTTTGTGGTCATACCGCATACATTAGCCTACCTCCAGATTGGGATGGTACCTGTTACATTGCATTCCTTCTGCCACCTGTTTTTCTAGCTCCTCCTGATTACCATAGAAATACGAATCTAGCACCGAATAGACCCAAAAGAGATATTCCCCTTGTCGACTACACAGAAACGGCATGGGAACAGTACACTGATTTCAATAAAGGATTCTTTTTCTTCCTAGGACCTGTCCAAAACAGTAAATTAATACGCAGATTAACGAGAACACTTGAAGCAGTAGTACATGAAACTGCCTCCGCCTTAGGTAACTTAACAGAGGAGCAATCTGCTATGCGGGTTGTTGTCCTTCAAAATCGTCTTGTGATTGACGTCATCTTGGCAGATAGAGGTGGAGCCTGTAAGGTCATCGGGTCAAGTTGCTGTGTTTTCATTCCACAAAACGCACCATCCGTCTATCAAGCTATTACCCGTTTGCATAAAATTGCAAATCAGATACATCAGAATCCAGGCACCTGGACTTGGTCCGGTTGGTTCTGGACAACGTTAACCGCTTGGGGATGGAAGATCTTATCATTCCTAGGCATTGGCCTTGTTATAGTATTCAGTTGCTGCCTGTGCCTACAGTGTGGGCCAGCGATATGTGGACTGTGTGCCACATCCTGCATTGAGCATTCCAGTTGTCTCTCAAACAGTCAAAGAAAGAAAGATGAACATATAATGTTACAAGAACAGACTGATAGATTCATGAGGATTGATATATCATGAAGGGTCCGTAGGGAACAAGGAGGGAATGAGGTAATATAAATTTTATGGTCAAGTTATGTTCCCTAGCGCGTACCCCACCGACTCCATGTACGAGTTAAAGTGCATGTAACTTCCCTCCTGTACCAGCTATGAAGACGCAAATACATTTGCGTCCAACGTTAACTTGTCCTCTTTCAGACCCACCATGAATGGGTTGGATGGTCCGTTCCTAAGTATGCTATGCCAACGTCTTTTTGAAGTGTACTCCTACGTTTTTCAGCCTGGCTGAAAGTAGGCCCTGAATCTCTGCCACCGAGCCTCCTTTCTGGCTTCTGACTGCGAGGGCCCCTGCCCAAGCAGCCCCCGTACCCGTGAACTCTGACTTACTTCTAGCGCGGCCCTCCGTGCTCAGCTCAGCCTGCTGCCTGCCAAGATTGACTATAACCTTCGAGTTATCTGTTTCCCTCCCCGAAGATACATTCCAGCCTGCTAGCTTCAGTAAACATCCTTCCTCAGCTACAGGGCTAAAGGGCCGACCTGTCTCTATGCAAGTAATTCATAGCCTCTGTTGCCATGCTTCCATGGAAGGCCCCATGCCCCACGCTTCTCATACAGACACTCAGGCGCTTATACACGCACTCACAGCAAGTATAGAATAGCTTCTGCTCTAGAGACCTTTCTGCCCAGATAGCTTAGTTCCTAAACATCAGATATCAGATATGATAGAAGCACGAGTTGATCTGACATGCCAGACTTCTGTCTCTTTCCGTCAGTGCAAATGTCAAGCCCCCTGCACCCCGTCAATCACACGTCATGCAGCTGCGCGCGCATCCAAGCTTCCGATTTCTGCTGACATTGCAACATTCTGTTAGCACCACCCCTTGGTGCCACCCACTTGCGTCACCTATCAGTGACGTTTCTAGCACTCACCTCTAGTTCACGCCTAGTTTACGCCTAGTTTACGCCTCTTGATGATGTACTAGTACCACGTGTATACTGTTATCTCGTCTTCTCTCAGCTGTTACGCCTCTTACATTGAACATTATGATGTAAATCAAGTATATAAGCTATGTATTGTCAATAAACGAGAGCGCGCTCATCTATCCCTTCTGACACCCTGTGTGGTGGTCAGAACATGATATCCTGATTCCTTTATGAGGAATAAAACCCTTAGAAACTCTTACACCACGGACTCTGTTTTCCTTCATTCTGATTGAGTTATTATTGATTATGTACTTACCTGCATAGAAATTAAGAGAGTAAATTAATTATTTACGTCAGAGTACAGCTTACTTTGGGTAAAAGACTCACTTCTCCGATGTACTTGTCAATGGACGCACTCCCGCCAGAGCTGCGCTCACTCCCTAATTCTCTTTGGGCGACTGGTCCTAATGATGTAGGCCTTTTGGAAATACCACCGTATGTAGTAACTTTGAAAGCAAATGTAAAATTTCCCAGAATTCCCCAATATAAAATATCGAGTGAAGGAGAACGTGCACTTTTATTGATTGTGCAAGATTTGATTAAGAAAGGTGTGGTTGAAGAAACTCGAGGAAATGTTTGTAATAGTCCTGTATTGCCAATTCTGAAACGAACTGATCCTACGAAGCCTCCAGTATATAGGTTTGTCATAGATCTTAGAGAAGTTAATAAGATTGTGGTTCCGCAGTTTCCTGTGGTTCCAGACATTACTGCCTTGTTAACATTGATTCCTGCTACAGCCAATTGGTTCTCAGTCATCGACTTGAAGAATGACTTTTTAAGCATTCCGATAGCCGAGGAAAGCAGGGATATTTTTGGCTTCTGTCTAGGAGGTCGAAGCTTCAGATTTAAACGCGCTCCACAAGGCTACTGTGAGAGTCCATCTATTTACAGTCAAGCATTAAAAAGTCAGCTAGATTCTTTTGTCCTTCCTCCAGGTTCTGCCCTAGTACAGTACGTAGATGATCTTTTAGTGGCTGCCGATGACAAGGAAACTTGCAAAGCAGCTACAGTATCGTTGTTATATCATTTGTCTGATTTGAATCACAAAGTATCACCTTCCAAGATGCAATACTGCTGCCAAGAAGTGACCTACCTAGGTCATCTCTTGTCAAAGGAGGGAAGGAAGTTGACCCCAGAAAGAATAAAAGCAATTACGCAAATGAGTGTTCCACGCACACAGAGAGAAGTACGTGCCTTTTTAGGTATTACCTCCTACTGTAGGCAGTGGATCCCAAATTTTTCTCTTTTAGCGAAACCATTGGTAGCTTTGACTAGGAAAAATGTTCCGAGTCCGGTGCCATGGTCTGATGAATGTCAAGAGAGTTTTACTGAATTACGAAAAGCCTTGTGTTCAGCTCCTGTATTGGGTACACCTGATTACAGTAAACCATTCACGCTCTACGTTCACGAGAGAGAAGGTTGCGCGTTGAGTGTCCTGACACAGAAGTTTGGTGATAAACAATGCCCTTGTGCGTATTTCTCATCAACATTAGATCCGGTAGCCAGAGCGTTGCCTAGTTGTTTGAGGGCTACAGCGGCAGCTGCGGCTTCCATTCGGCAATCTGCTGGTTTGGTGATGAACAACATGCTAGTGGTCATGGTTCCTCATGCAGTGGATACACTCATGAACCGAACGAAGACACAACACCTTACCAGTGCGAGATTATCTGGTTACGAACTGACACTACTAGCGAGTCATATTCAGATCAAAAGGTGTAATGTATTGAATCCAGCAACGCTGTTGCCGACTGATCAAGAGTCGAGTGATTCTGAGCCACATGACTGCTATTTTAAAACGGAGGAAGAGACAAAAGGACGCATTGACCTGAAAGATACTCCGTTACCCGATCCGGATGGTACGCTATATGTGGACGGGTCATGTTTTAAATTGGAGAATGGTGATGTGACTGCTGCTTACGCGGTGACGACTTTGAAGACGATTGTGGAGACTGCAAGAGTGAGTCAGAATTCTGCCCAAGCTGCAGAATTAATAGCTCTAACGAGAGCATGTGTTTTAGCTGAGGGAAAGAGAGTGAATGTGTTCACAGATAGTCAGTACGCATTTGGCGTGGCCCATAGTTTTGGCCGGTTGTGGAGAGAAAGAGGTTTCATTACGTCCCATGGGACTAAGATTCAACATGGTCAGCTAGTTAACGACTTGTTGGAATCTTTAACCTTGCCGACTGAAGTTGCGATTGTGAAGTGCAGTGCTCATAAAGCAATCACGGATGATGTTGGGCGTGGGAATGCTTTTGCTGATGAAATTGCTAAACAGACAGCTAGAGATGTGATGAGTAGAATGTATGTTGCAACATCTGCAAGATGGATCGCTGAGTCTGGGATGTGTGAAGATACAATGGAAAGTGTGAAAGAGATTCAGAGAGAAGCGACTGAGGAAGAGAAACGTGTATGGAGAGAGGGTACGGGCAAGTTGGACTCGAATGGATGTTGGATTGATTTGACAGAGCAGCAACGTTGGATGTTGCCGGATGCGTATGTGCTTGCAGTAGTGACAATGGCGCACGGAGTAGCGCATATAAGTTTTAAAGGGATATGTAAGATGTTGGCTCCGGTCTGGAAGAATGATGGGATCAGTAAATGTGCAGAGAGAGTGGTGAAAAATTGTATGGTGTGCTTGATGCATAACCCTGGCAAGGGAACTCCAACTCCAGCTGGTCATTTCGCTCCTCCTTCCTGTCCCTTTGAAGTGATTCAGTTAGATTTCATTCACATGGAACGCTGTAATAATTTGAAATACGTCTTGGTGGTGGTTTGTGCTTTTTCCAGGTGGATAGAAGCATACCCACTGAAGGACAATACCGCCTTATCAACTGCCAAAATTCTTCTCAAAGAATATTTCCCTAGATTTGGAATGCCACGGATTGTATGGTCAGATAACGGAAGTGAGTTTATAGGGAAAGTTATGCAGAGTGTATGTGCAGGCCTAGGTTTGAAACAAAAATTTCATAGTGCGAACCATCCCCAGTCAGCTGGTCTAGTGGAGGGTTATAATGGTACCCTCAAGCTGAAGATAGCCAAAATTCAAGCGTCCACAGGTTTGGCTTGGCCAGACGCACTTCCTTTGGCCTTGTTATCAACGAGAGCAACAGTGCATTCTAGAATAGGGCTTTCTCCATACGAGATTGTGTTTGGCCACCCGGCAAATGTCTGGGGTGTGCCAAGGCCTAAACAATTTTGCTCCATTGAATATCCTATGTTGATAGACTACCTTTACGACTTGACTGCTAAATTGAGTCTTATTCATCAACAGGTTTTCGATGCACTACCAAAGCCTCCGGAGAGTCCAGGGCATCAACTGAAACCCGGCGACCAAGTGGTGGTCAGAAACTTCGCAAGGACAAAGAATCTTCAGCCTCGCTACATCGGCCCCTTCCAGGTCCTGCTGGCAACGAGGACAGCCGTACGTGTTGCTGGCCGCAAGCACTGGATTCACGCTTCTCACGTAAAGCGTGTTCCGTTGCCGCTGCCTTACGACGACTGGGTGAAGAAGGGAATTGGTGCCTCCGAATCTGAAATCACCCCGAAATTTATCCCTTTCAGTGATGCCGATTTGATTACTGACACTTTGAAACCTGACTCTCCTCCTGAGAAAACTCCTTCGGACATTGAACATTTGTCTCCAGCATCAGAAGAAACTTTGTTATCTGCGAACTTAAACTCTGCAACAGCTGCTAGTGATACACTATTTTCTGATCAGACAGTACCAGCGAAGAAGAGATACAACCTTAGAAGCCATAAAAAGGACTAATAAAGCAGGCAACTGCATATTGTGATTTTGATATATATATATATATATTGAACTTTTGCTTTTCAGCCAGGAAGTTTGCTATTGTTTATTGTTTTTAAATTGCCTTGCCGTCTGGGTAGCCGTAGGGTCGTGGCTGTGTGCCTAGTTTGAATTTGCAGGGGTCTGACACAAGGTCGATCTTTCTGTTGGTTCTGGGAACTCCCAGGGCTGACAGAGGCATTTTCATCTACGTACACATCATCAGTGGTCGCGAGCGGATTGTAGAAGATGGAGCTTCCTGCGCTGCAACGAGAAAATGTGATTTATGTTCGCAGAAACAGACTGTACAAAATTCTTCGTAGCAAATGCTTTTTGATGCAATGTGCCGTTACATTTTTGATTATTTTAGCAACATTGGTGGGTGGAATAGTCTTTAGTATAAATCTGATTTTTGTGCCAGTTACTACAGTACCTCCCCTTGATCCTGTTACTTCTACTGTTTCTTCTATACACTCTTTTCACTCGTTTCCTGAACATGAGCAAGCACGACGTACAGAGTTCATTAACAACACTTTTGTACAGCTCTTGCACCAACACCAACTGGTAGTTAACACTACAGACTGCTGGGTGTGTGGCTTGATACCCCACACTATGGATAAAGGTATTCCCTATCTGGTTTTGCCTTTCAGCTACAATGGATCATTTCAGGCCCTTCAAACCATCTTTGCTTATGCCCTTGAGACCTATCCTCCGCGTCCACCACGTTCCACTAAATATAACTCTGCCAACAAAGCTTTAGTCCAGGGAATTATTGACATGATCAAGGATGTCAATAATACTCCATCATACCCTAGAGAGGAACTACGAGTGTATTTAAGTTGGAATACTTCAGAGTATCGCCTTAGTTTAGGAGAAAGCAAGCGTAAAAGCTCAACTCCAATCTGGGTCGTACCTCACCGAGGTCAGGTCTGTTTGCAAGGTAATGGGAGAAATCCGAGAGCTCAGCTAGGGAGGAGTGAGTGCGTTGAGACTTATGTGTTTCCGGCTAACTCTTCCCCTGCCTTCCTTACTGCTAGGGGTACCTATTTCATTTGTCGAGACCGAGCTTATACATGGTTGCCTGCTGACTTTTCAGGTTCATGTTATATTGCTCGATTGTTGCCTCCAACATACACTGCTTCATCTGATTACCACAGAACAAGAGTAGCGAGAGGTGTCTTCAGCAAAGAAGATACCGCTGGTCAGGAAGCTGGAGACTTTTTCAAAGGCTTCCTTCCGTTCTGGGGACCTATGGCCAATAGTAGAAACATACGTCAGCTAACACGGGTAGTTGAATCTACTATTACCGAAACTGCTGGTGCCCTTAGCAATCTAACAGCTGAGCTTCAGGCGGATAGACTCATGACGTTGCAAAACCGTATGGTTTTAGACGTTATCCTTGCAGACCGAGGTGGGGTATGCAGAATGATCCAATCGAGCTGCTGTGTCTTTATTCCTAATAATGCTCCAACAGTCTATGAGGCGATCTCTAAGCTACACAAGATTTCCGACTCTATACATGTAGACAAGGGAAACTGGTCCTTTATGGAGTGGGTTTGGACTCTGATCTCAGCGTGGGGATGGAAGGTTCTAATGGTCATTGGTGTCATCTTAGTATTCCTCTTCTCATGCTGCCTGATTATCCAGTGTGGTCCAGCCCTATGTGGCCTTTGTGCTGCAACCTGTTTTAGGAAACCACCTGCGTTTGGAGAAAAGGCACGAGAAAGGATGATGATACAACAACATGTCACTGACCTGATGAGTATAGAACTAGACTCTGATATAGACTGAGTAATTGCCTATGTAAGGGCAAAAGGAGGGTCTGAGGTTCCGTGACGATTTGAACCCGTGTTTTCAAGTTTGTCGGAAATACATAATATTAGTATCAGCGAACCGCAAATGATCCATTTAGCATATCCTGGTGTTTTCGCTACGATACGAGCAAGAGTACTCCTGTTATAAACACATTTCTGATCTACCCACGGCATCCATCTTAGATCATGGCCGCCATTTTGTGTTTCCTTGCCCTCACATATGCAATAGCCTCTGATCACTTCATTCACTCCACTTTGATTAAGGACACGTAGCCTTAGCCGGAGATTCACCTCTTACATGACACGTACACCTTAAACCAGATCACGCTGAAGCTGCATGACTCAACAAAGGCTGCCTCCTCTGCCCGAGGCCAGCCCACCTGAACTGGTTTTCCTGTCCATTGTCCTGATCAGGATTAGGCGGCCGAAGCTGGTAGCCTTGCCCATTTACAACCCACAAACATCTCTTATCCCGTTTTTCTATCTTCTGCACCTGGCTCTGCTCCTTTCCTTCTGGGCCTTTATTAGGGGGAGGTAACGAACTTTACGATGAGGCGGTCCGGCTCTTGAATGCAATATTGACAAGGGATTGTGATGGACTAGTGGGAACCCCTCTTCGTGATGTTTGGCATCAGATATTATCGACAGTTCCTGTGTAACGCCAAATATTTATTGTTTAAGACACAAAGGTTTGGGAATGTACTGACATGTGAAATATTTGCCTGAAGCACAAGTTTTGGTATATAAGGAGCAACCCTCAATGTACAAATCGAACAGTCTCCTAGTCTCTGCCCGTGTGTAGATTCTGTGATTTCTGTGTCCCTGCAGTAATAAACCTTTGGTCTTTGACGCCACCATCGAGAAGCCCGTGTTTCTGTTCATTTGCGCACCAAGGCAGGTGGAACTCCGGGGTCTTTGGGTGTTGTTCCCTGACACCTCTGGACGGAACCAAAAAGTCCAGAACTCCAGGAGGCGCCAAACAGGTCTGAAATAGACCGAGGGGAACCATTCCCTACCCCTGTCGATGTTATGGCACTGATCCCTTGGCTGAACGAATACCCTGATTATGTCTCCGCTGGGGTGTTGCGGGTCGGATTCTCATATGGTTTCCGCATCCCGGCGGGGGATTTTCGGGGGGTTGCACAATGTAAGAACCAACTATCGGTTCAACAGAATTCGGTGGTTGTCCAGGAAAAGATTGGGAAGGAGTTGACCCGAGGTCGGGTTGCTGGACCGTACGACAAGCCACCAGTTGCCGATTTTGTTTGCTCACCTTTGGGAGTGGTCCCAAAAAAGGACCCGGGGGAGTTCAGGTTAATACACAACTTGTCAGCTCCCAGGGGTCTTTCGGTGAACGATGCGATTGACCCGGGAGTTTGTTCGGTGCGGTACGCGTCCTTTGATGGGGCCGTCGCCATTTTGAATCGCTTGGGGCCCGGGGCGCTGATGGCTAAATCAGATATCGAGTCAGCGTTCCGGTTGCTCCCGGTACACCCAGATGATCACCGTCTACTTGGTTTTATGTTTCAAGGACGTTATTACATGGATAAATGTATGCCAATGGGTTGCTCCATCTCTTGTGCGTATTTTGAGAAATTCTGTAGTTTTTTGCAATGGGCGTTCACAAGAGCCACGGGCTTCACGAATGTTATGCATTATCTCGATGATTTTCTGTTTCTGGGGGCAGCCGGGGACACGGAATGTGCACGGGCCTTGAGGGAATTCTGTAATCTTATGAAAGACTTTGGCGTGCCACTGGCACCAGGTAAAACGGTAGGGCCCTCTACTACACTCGAGTTTCTGGGAATTGAGCTCGATTCTGTAGAGGGGTGCTTCCGCTTGCCCAGAGAGAAGGTGAGCAAATTCAGGGCCTCGCTCGAAGTATGTCTCGGAGAGAGGAAGGTAACTCTTCATCAGTTGCAACAGGCTGTGGGGCAGCTGAATTTTGCCCTGAGAGTAATCCCGATGGCTCGCCCCTTTTCCCGTTCTATCTCACAAGCCATGGTGGGCCTCAAAGAAGGGCATCACCGCACAAGACTGTCAGCAGAGGTTCGCCAGGATATGCGCATATGGCTGGCATTTCTGGCGGATTTCAACGGTCGTGTCGTATGGACTGATTCACCAGTTTCCTCAGAAGAACTGGGGTTGTGGACCGACTCGGCTGGGAGTGTAGGTTTTGGCGCCATATTGGGCAATCGATGGTCGGCACGAACCTGGCCTGGGTGGTGGCATGATAATGGACTCACTGGCAACATTGGGTTCCTGGAGTTGTTCCCCATTCTGGTAGCCTTGAAAACTTGGCCAGAGGGGTTCCGTGATCGCTCTGTGGTGTTCTGGTCTGCTAATATGACCGTGGTTGAGTGCATCAATAATCAGGCAGCACGCTGCAAATGGATTTTGAGATTGCTGAAGGAAATAGTCCTGCTATGTATGAGACTGAACGTCCACTTTAGGGCAAGACACGTGCCAGGGGTATTAAACCAGGCAGCTGATGCACTCTCTCGTTCCCATATGCAGGCCTTCCGGGGTTTTCTGCCCTCAGCGGATTCGGTGGCGGCACCATTTCCCGAAGCTCTCTGGTCTCTCGGTGCCCCGGATTACAAAACCTCGTGGGAGAGAGTCTAGCACCCAGAACAAGGAAGGCGTATGAAGGGGCGTTCCGTTCCTATTGGTCCTTTTTGGGTTCAGCTAGAGGGGAGTATTGGGGGCAGGAGGAGTATGTCCTGAAATTTCTGGTATCCTTACATCAGGCAGGCAGGTCAGTGGCTACGGCCAATAGGCACCGGGCCGCCATTTCTTTTATGGCGCGGGCTCATGGCATTCCGGACCCCACATCGTCCTTTATTGTACAGAAGGCACTACGGGGGTGGCAACGCCTTGAGGGTCGTAGAGTGGATGAGAGACAACCGATAGGTTTAGAAAGGTTGTCCCTGTTAATGTCCGTACTTCCTGCGACTTGTTCATCTCACTCAGAGACGGTGCTGTTCCGGGCCGCTTTTGCATTAGCATTTCATGGGGCTATGCGGGTAAGCGAACTGGTAGCAAAGAACAAGCAGGATACGGGGGAGGTTTGTGTCGAGAACACATTCAGATTAAGGGCAACACGATGGTGATCGCAATAGCCAGGTCCAAGACCGATCAGGGAGCGATCGGGGACAGTGTGGTAGTCCAGCGGATTCCGGGATCTCCCATGTGCCCGGTAAAATGCGTTGAGGAGTATTTAGCGCAGAGGGCGGCATCATGGGGGGGAAGCTTGCTGAGGCACACCGACGCCACCCCACTGACCCAAGTTTCAGTTTCAGCGAGTGTTAACAATGGCAATCGCGGCAGCGGGCTTGAACCCGAGCGATTTTGGGACCCATTCCTTCCGGATAGGGGCTGCTACTGAGGCTACAGCCGGGGGTCTGAGTGTTGAAAAAGTGAAACAGTTGGGGCGTTGGTCCTTGAATTGTTATAAAAGGTATGTGCGTATGCACATGTTGTGAAGCTAATGTCATGCACTCACGCTTCTTGTTTCTGTTTGGTTTACAGTTTCGCGAGCAGGCTTTGCGGGGCGGACTGTGCAGTTGACCCGACACCTGGGGACCAGCGGTCAAAGATCACCGGCTGAGGAAAGAGTGGTGTGGGTCGTTGGCCACTCATACGTGAGGCGCGCAGCGGACGTATTCAAAGCAGGTGACATGATTCACGTGGCTGGGGAATACGGGTACAGGGTGACCTTCCACGGAAGGGGCGGACTCTGTATTGACCAGTTTCAAAGTTTTATTGAGGGTCTGTTAGGGCGGACGAGGTCACCGCCATCTGTAATCATAGTACATCTTGGGGGCAATGATTTGGTGACCATTGGTCGACGAGTGCTTCTTGAGTTAATTTTGTCATCAGTAAGTTGGTTGGCAAGAGAGGTCCCGGGCTGTACAATTGCATGGTCACACATGATTCCTCGGAAAGTGTGGCGGGGGGCCCTCTCTGTGCCAGCCTTGAACCAGTCGGTAAAGAAGGTGAATAACAAGTTGAGTAGGTTGTTTCGTACAGGTAATTTGCAGTGTATTTCACACGGGTGTATCCGGCGGGACCATATGTATTTGGCGGATGGGGTCCATTTGTCCCGGGAGGGAAATGTCTCACTCATAGGAGACTTCTTAGCCTGGTTAAAGGGTTTACGTAACCATGACCTTTAAGTAGGAGCTTTGTGGGGGGTCCGGATAGCCGGTCAACTATCCGGCCTGTGGCGGTAAGGTCATGATCGGTGAGCAGTAATTGGAAGATCCCTAGAGGTGGGGGCGCCACCCATTATGGATGGAAGCGCCCGGGGGGAGGCGGCCATTGGCCCCTCACACGGGGAGGCGGTACTCTTCTAAGGATGGGACCGCCGAAAGGGAAGGCGGTCAAGACCCCTCCCTGGGGAGGAGGGGCTAAGGGTCCCCTCCTTGGAATTTCCCGGGGCCAGGATATCCGCGACGGCGGATGTGGTAAGCAGTGTGGGGTGGGAGGGGGGTCTACGCTACCTTCTAGACACCTCACACGAGTCCTCGGACGACCACCAAGATGGCGTCGAGTAAGTATGAGCCCCCGTTAAGACAAGGGAAATTGGAAGTTGGCACAGAGGTACAGTCCTCTGTGCGCCCGCCCCTTACAAGTAAGGGGGGAGTCTGGTATTAGGGATCTGACACCGGTTAAGACCTTGCCGTTGGCCCGTAATGTTAGGATGTACAATTTGAATTTTGAGAAATGCATTTACAGGATGTTTTAGAATCGGCTAGGAGAACCCTTGTATTAGAGACATGTTAAGGTTAGCCAATAAACATCGAAATGTATAAATGAAATTGTACATGATATGAAACTGTTATTTTAATGTTTTGATTTTGTTTCATATTTTAATAAATACGGCCGGGAGGGTAACTCCCTCCCGCCTTCCAAAAGCTCAAGAACTGTATCCGTCTTCCCATTCTTGGGGATTGTGTTGGGAGGGGGTGACGGGTATCCAGGCCATATGGAAAGGGGCGACCACTCGGTCCCCCCGAACGTATGGTCGGGTGCCCCGATCCCCCCCGGAAGCCATTTTGGGCGGGGGCGTGTCTCGGCTGGTATGCCCGAAGCGGTGTAGCCGGGGCGCGCCTTTTCCCGCCCAAGAGGGGTTGTCCTAGACACCTACACCATTGGCCACGCCCTGTAGGCGGTCGGAGGAGGGTCCACGCCCTCCCGGAGAAGAATAAATGGAGCAGCAATCCAAGGAAGAATCCTCCTATTCCCGTGCTTGGAAGCTGCACCTCCTCGTTGCACATGAGGCCTTGACGGAACAAGAGCCATTTTTGACGAACCCACCAGCCCCTGATGACAGCGTTGGGTATTGCAATAAAGTCGAGTTATGACGATATGATCTCTTTTCCGGTGGTTTCTAACAAAGTGTGATGTCTCTTTTTCAGGTTGTTTTAATAAAGTTTGATGTTTTGATATGCAATAAATGGTTGCTTTTTAGCATGAACTCAGGCGAATATCGCAGTTGTGATAAATGTAGTGTATTGTAGTGATAAAAGTTTATACTTGAAATGCTGGTGTAACTTTATATGTCGTTCTCATTAGATTAAACAATGTCGTATTTATTTTTGGTCAGGCGGTAAGGTCATGATCGGTGAGCAGTAATTGGAAGATCCCTAGAGGTGGGGGCGCCACCCATTATGGATGGGAGCGCCCAGGGGGAGGCGGCCATTGGCCCCTCACACGGGGAGGCGGTACTCTTCTAAGGATGGGACCGCCGAAAGGGAAGGCGGTCAAGACCCCTCCCTGGGGAGGAGGGGCTACGGGTCCCCTCCTTGGAATTTCCCGGGGCCAGGATATCCGCGACGGCGGATGTGGTAAGCAGTGTGGGGTGGGAGGGGGGTCTACGCTACCTTCTAGACACCTCACACGAGTCCTCGGACGACCACCAAGATGGCGTCGAGTAAGTATGGGCCCCCGTTAAGACAAGGGAAATTGGAAGTTGGCACAGAGGTACAGTCCTCTGTGCGCCCGCCCCTTACAAGTAAGGGGGGAGTCTGGTATTAGGGATCTGACACCGGTTACAACCTTGCCGTTGGCCCGTAATGTTAGGATGTACAATTTGAATTTTGAGAAATGCATTTACAGGATGTTTTAGAATCGGCTAGGAGAACCTTTGTATTAGAGACATGTTAAGGTTAGCCAATAAACATCGAAATGTATAAATGAAATTGTACATGATATGAAACTGTTATTTTAATGTTTTGATTTTGTTTCATATTTTAATAAATACGGCCGGGAGGGTAACTCCCTCCCGCCTTCCAAAAGCTCAAGAACTGTATCCGTCTTCCCATTCTTGGGGATTGTGTGACGGGTATCCAGGCCATATAGACTTTCCAGTACTGAGCCGTGCACCACATAATAGCTCCC